>NW_021834035.1:0-5000 GCF_006345805.1 Octopus sinensis | reverse complement strand
GGCCATGCTGGAGCACCGCATTTTTCTCTTAGAACCTAGTCAGGCTCGTTGGGCCTGGTTTCCCCGGTTTCCATGGCGTATGTGATCCACAGCTGGACGGGACGCCAGTCCATCACAGCGTTACTCATTTTTACCAGCTAGCTGAGTGAACTGGAGCAACGTGAAATAAAGTATTTTGCTCAAGAACACAACACATCACCCGGTCCAGGAATCGAAACCACAATCTTACAATCATGGTGCCGACACCCTAACCATTAAGCCACGCGCCTCCACCTAAAAATAAATGTGCCCTTTTAAAGCCTAGCCAGGGTCATGGGCCCGGTTTCCCGGTTTCCATGGCGTATGTGATCCACAGCTGGACGGGACACCAGTCCATCACAGCGTTACTCAATTTTACCAGCTGAGTGAACTGGAGCAACGTGAAATAAAGTGTTTTGCTCAAGAGCACAACACATCGCCCGGTCCAGGAATCGAAACCACAATCTTACAATCATGGTGCCGACACCCTAACCACTAAGCCACGCGCCTCCACCTAAAAATAAATGTGCCCTTTTAAAGCCTAGTCAGGCTCGTTGGGCCTGGTTTCCCCGGTTTCTATGGTGTATGTGATCCACAGCTGGACGGGACACCAGTCCATCACAGCGTTACTCATTTTTACCAGCTAGCTGAGTGAACTGGAGCAACGTGAAATAAAGTGTTTTGCTCAAGAGCACAACACATCGCCCGGTCCAGGAATCGAAACCACAATCTTACAATCATGGTGCCGACACCCTAACCACTAAGCCACGCGCCTCCACCTAAAAATAAATGTGCCCTTTTAAAGCCTAGTCAGGCTCATGGGCCCGGTTTCCCGGTTTCCATGGAGTATGTGATCCACAGCTGGACGGGACACCAGTCCATCACAGCGTTACTCATTTTTACCAGCTAGCTGAGTGAACTGGAGCAACGTGAAATAAAGTGTTTTGCTCAAGAGCACAACACATCGCCCGGTCCAGGAATCGAAACCACAATCTTACAATCATGGTGCCGACACCCTAACCACTAAGCCACGCGCCTCCACCTAAAAATAAATGTGCCCTTTTAAAGCCTAGTCAGGCTCGTTGGGCCTGGTTTCCCCGGTTTCTATGGTGTATGTGATCCACAGCTGGACGGGACACCAGTCCATCACAGCGTTACTCATTTTTACCAGCTAGCTGAGTGAACTGGAGCAACGTGAAATAAAGTGTTTTGCTCAAGAACACAACACGCAGCCCGGTCCAGGAATCGAAACCACAATCTTACAATCATGGTGCCGACACCCTAACCACTAAGCCACGCGACCCCACGCGCCTTTTATTCTATTGGAATAAAAAAGAAAAACGAAGTAAAACACCCGGATACAATGTGTATAAAAAGTAGGACGAGACACCGCACCTTTGATCATAGACCTGCTTTTTTTTTAGGAGTAATATGGAAGTAAACAGTAACTGCCACAACAATAACTAAGCGAGTTGATAGATAATTTTGAGGCATCCTAAATTTAGCGTTTCCTTATAGTAGTTTTGTGTTCAAATCACTCTCATGGGAGTGGGAGTAGGAGTGGCTGTGTGGTAAGTAGCTTGCTTACCAGCCACACGGTTCCAGGTTCAGTCCCACTGCGTGGCACCTAGGGCAAGTGTCTTCTACTATAGCCTCGGGCCGACCAAAGCCTTGTGAGTGGATTTGGTAGACGGAAACTGAAAGAAGCCCGTCGTATATATGTATATGTATGTATGTGCGTGTATGTTTGTGTGTCTGTGTTTGTCCCCCTAGCATTGCTTGACAACCGATGCTGGTGTGTTTATGTCCCCGTCACTTAGCGATTCGGCAAAAGAGACCGATAGAATAAGTACTGGGCTTACAAAGAATAAGTCCCGGGGTCGAGTTGCTCGATTAAAGGCGGTGCTTCAGCATGGCCGCAGTCAAAATGACTGAAACAAGTAAAAAAAAAAAAAAAAAATATATATATATATATATATATATATACATGTATGTGTGTGTTTTTTGTGTCTGTGTTTGTCCCCCCAACATCGCTTGACAACCGATGCTGGTGTGTCTACGTTCCCGTAACTTAGAGACCGATAGAATAAGTACTAGGCTTACAAAGAATAAGTCCTGGGGTCGATTTGCTCGACTAAAGGCGGTGCTCCAGCATGGCCACAAGTAAAAGAGTATATAGATAATTCTTACACTCGGAGATTCCTCTTACAAAGTGTGAGAAGAGGGAAAGATAAGGATTGTGTTTTATTTTTGGACAAAGTTTCTTTTCTTTTTGCGTCACCAGTAAAAAAAAAATTAAAGGAAAAACAATCGAAACAAGCGGTCATGAATATTTCATGCCACACCTGCGAAAGAAAAAAAAACAAGTGACGATGTACAAAATAATTCACTTTATAAATAGAAAACAATAAAATGTATTTAAAGCAAGCATGAACAAAAAAGAAAAGATATTGACCACGCTGAGTAGAAATCTTGTCAACAACAACGATATCTAATGCATTCACATATCATTTCTGTTTTTATATTTGGTCAATATTCTTCGATATATGAAAATGATCTTTCAGCAAAATGATCCATATCGAGAATTATCTGTTGGAGAGAATAATTTTCTTCAGCTGAATACACGTCATTGATTAGTTAAAAATTACCCAAATACGACAACTTTAACACGAAATAATTTCTAAAATACAAAATTTTGTCAAAAACGCTAAGAGTAAACCCTGTTCTGTGTGATACATTCTATCAGTATCCGAAGTTTCAAAGTGTTTAGTTAAAAAACAATTAATTAAAAAATCTGGCCGTCAAATTGAATAGATCCCAAAATTTTACTCCGTACTTAGAGAGAGACACCACCGTACCCACCACCATCACTAGTACTACCAGCATCAGCAGCAACATCAGCAGCACCACCACCACCAGCACCACCACTTGCACCATCATTACCGCTATCATCAAGATCTCCATTTTTATTAGAACAGGGTTGTTGCTGAAAATACAAAACTGAGCTGATTCCGTGTCATGCCACAAAAAAACCTAGCAATGCAAATTATGCAATTTTTGTTTCCGTCTCAGTTCATTAGCTCAAGGGTTTATATTAAACTACTGCTATCGAACATGAACCATAATTCACTATCATGAAGAAGCACTGCTTCTTGCATCAAGGATGACTGTGAGCTTGTTTTTTGTTTTTGTTTTCTTCTTCTATATTTTGATAGCTGCAACGGAATGAATTGATGTTCTGGATGAGAATGAGCCATCTCAAAAGTAATCTTTCTGTCATTAACGTACCCGTTGGGGTTAAATTGAAGTTAAAATTTAAAGACACAACAGGAAGGTAAACAATTTCTGATAGCTGTAACAAAGAAGGTTTGAAGAGATTATGAAGTATTTTCCGGCAGAATAGGCTTGCTTTCCAACCAGTGTGTGTGTGTGTTGTGTGTGTGTGTAAGTACATGAATTTAAACAAAACGAAAAAAGAGTCCTCAATACCAAAAGTACAGAGCTATAAGTGTACTGAAGCTGATGATCCGATCCTCAAACTAAATTTGGAGAATGTACTAAAATCGTCATTTTGAATATATAAAAAGACTAAGAAAAAGGTTTTGACGGGTGAAGAAGAATAATTGGAAATATTAGAAAAAAAATCATGAACCATAAAAAGAATAAAAATAGGAGTGGCTGTGTGGTAAGTTGCTTGCTTACCAGCCACATGGTTCCGGGTTTAGTCCCACTGCGTGGCACCTTGGGGCCGATCAAAGCCTTGTGAGTGGATTTGGTGGACGGAAACTGAGAAAGGCCCGTCATATATATATATATATATATATATATATATATTATATATATATATATATGCATGTATGTATGTATGTAAGTATTATGTATGCATGATGTATGTATGTGTGTGTGGTGGTGTGTTATGTTTGTGTGCCTGTGTTTGTCCCCTCAACATCGCTTGACAACCGATGCTGGTGTGTTTACGTCCCCGTTACTTAGCGGTTCGGCAAAATAGACCGATAAAATAAGTACTAGGCTTACAAAGTCCTGGGGGTCGATTTGTTCGACGAAAGGCAGTGCTCCAGCATGGCCACAGTCAAACGACTGAAACAAGTAAAGGAGTTTATAAACGGTAAAAAATAAATCCGTAAAACACATAGATACGAGGGGCGTTCAATAAGTAATGCCCTTGACCCACTTCCCATAGCAGTAGAGCTACGAAACTTGGCACAGTTATTAGTCTTTTTCTACATAGGAACCACCCAGAGTTACGCATTTCTCCCATCGTTTGATACGGATCTGGAGACCGTTTTTGTAGAAGAACCCAGCTTGGTCCTCCAACCTCAACGTGACTTCAGAAATCAAGGCTGCATCATCTGGGAAACGCTTTCCTTTCAAAAACAACTTCATGATTGGGAAGAGGTGAAAATCGGAGGGTGCAAGGTCAGGAAAGTAGGGGGGATGAGGAGGAGTTCATAGCCATACGCCTGTGCTTCTGATCTGGCGACAAGCGAGTTGTGGATCGGAGCGTTGTCCTGCAGGAGGAGGATGCCTTTGCTGATCTTGCCCCGCCTCTTGATTTGATAACTTCTCTTATTTCCTCAAAAGTGAAGCATAATAGGCTCCTGCAATTGTGGTACACTTTGCCGGAAATCTGTCATCACTACTCCGTCCTGGTCCCAGAGACTGGGAGCATGACCTTGCCAGCGGAGGGCTGCACCCTGCCTTCTTTGGAGGGGGGAGTCACGGTGCTTCCACTGCATTGACTGGGATTGGTCTCTGGATCATCGTGATGGACCCAGGTTTCATCCTGTGTAATCAGTCTTTTGAAAAATATTTTACTCATCTTCTTGGCACATCTCCAAATTCACCCCGAGCACTCGACGCGTTCTTGCTTCTGGAAAGGTTCGTGAGCAACCTGGATCCATCTGGCAGACACCTTTTGCATATGCAAATGGTCATGAATGATAGTTCCACAGACCCGGTAC
>NW_021834034.1:5000-17500 GCF_006345805.1 Octopus sinensis | reverse complement strand
TGAATGCATATCACCACCATGAACTACTACATCATACTCTTTAAACATATAGCATGGACTCGCTTTACTATATATGAATTTTTTATGTTTGACTCTATTGAATATTATATATGAATTTTTTATATTTGATAGCATGAACTATCTTTTTTATATATAATTTTTTTTTATAAGGTTCGTCATTTCAAGAACCGAAACATGTTGAATAAATAATGTATATATAAAAATTAAAATTTGTCTAATATAGCAGCATTTTCAAACTTCATTTTTTACACACACACACACACATATATATATATATATTATATATATATATATATATATATACAAATAAGAAAATAGAAATACATCTAAGTCAAATATCGATTACCAGATAATACCCAATCACCTCCTTTATTAAACCACCACATAAGAAACTGTAAGGACAAACCTAATAATTAAAACAAAATAGTGTACATAAAGGAGTGTACATAAAGGAGTAATGTTATACAGTAAGTACAATATGTATAAGATAATATAAAAATAAGTAAATATAAGTATAGATATAGACTATATCTTACAGCTGTTTCGGCCATGCAGATAAGTATGTCTCGTAGTTATAAATGAGACATTAACAAAAATATCCTAAAACCTCTTCGGAGATTATGTGATATATATATATATATATATATATATATATATATATATATATATATATATATATACTATATATAAGTGGAATAACCACATGGTGGATTTCTATATGCTAGAAGCCGCCGAATCGTCTTACCACGATTTGGCGTTTCTACTATATTAGGAATCCACCTTGGTGGTTTATTCCTCTTATATATGTATGTAATATGATTTCCTAATTTTCGGATTTTTTAAAGTATGCTAGGCCACTGGTTTAAATTAATATTAATTTCTACCATCATTATTTAACTTTTATATATATATATATATATATATATATATATATATATTATATATATATATATATATATAGATATATATACGTTTGTATGAGTGGTATGTATGAATGTATGTATGTATGTATGTATTTATGTATGTATGTAGTATGTATGTAATGTATGTATGTATGTAAGTAATGTATGTATGTATGTATGTATGTATGTCAGGTCACTTTCGAGTGCTACTGGTAACATGTACCCAGTACAACCTTTTGCTGGTCGGGGAGTCGGCGACTAAACCGGTAACCCCACCAAGCTTGCTTGGTGAGGAGGGTGTTTATTGACACCCTGCGGGATGAAAAACAAAACCCGTCACGTCAAAGGGCGGGGAACTCTTGAGAGTCAACGGCCATCCAAAAATGTCTTAAGGCTGTATCATGCGCGGGGACATAGAAATAATTGGACTGAATACCCGATCGCGCGGTTAACCATTGGGAGTGAAAGACTCCTAGCCTTTGTTAGGGCTCTCTTTCTAGGAGAAGGTAACTCAGGTAACTGGAATAACTCCGACATAAAACCTGCGGCTCAGTGTTTACCGCTGATGTTGACTTGTTCTTCTTTTCGGATTATGGCTGCTGTTGCTTAGTGAGTGGGATTGACTCAGTGCACAGCCTTTACTCACTTTAAAGAAAAATCTTCTTGCACAGGCATTGCACGATAACAACTTTGATTAAGCTTCATGCAATGGCCATACTCGATAACGAGGGGGCAGCCACCAAGTATGTATGTATGTTTACTAGGGTGTAACCCGTTATGTGATGGGTAACTTAGGGACCAAACTTTTACCCATCATGGGTAATCATTATCAGGAAATATGACATGAATATATTAAGACGGAACGTCTTAACATTTTGAGTTCCAGTTTAACATCGAGGTCGATTTTGTCTTCCCTCCCTTTCGAGGTCGATAAAATAAGTACCAGTTAAACACTGGGGTCGATGTATTTGACTACCCCCCCCCGCCTCCAGAATTCCAGGTCTTGTGCCAAAACCTGAAACCATTCTTATCTTTAAGGCGGTAAAGCTAGCAGAACCGTTAACGCGCCGGGCAAAATACTTTGCGGAATCTCGTCTCTTTCTTACGTTCTACGTCCAAATTCCGCCGAGGTGGACTTTGCCTTTCATTCTTCGGGTTGATAAAAATAAGTACCAGTTGAGTACTGGGGGTCAACGTAATCGACTAGCTCCCTCCCATTAAATTTCAGGCTCCATGCCTATAATATCGCATGTTGTTACGCCTTCTGGGCGGTTTCCTGTTAATTACAGTTCTCTTTATGTAGCTGTAGGCAAACTAGGGTTCAGCAAATACATGACCGAAGACTCCCAGCCGTAATAATTGCGACCCTTTCTTTTTTTTCAAAAGCACAATCTACCTAGGACTACATTATACTATGCACTGTGTATATTACGTTTCTAAAACTATACGATGCGCGATATGAGGAACATCTAGCTATTGTTTCTAGTGAAAGGAACGAGCACAGAATCTTCCCCATTTGCTTCACGGTATCATTAATTGTTGTTGTTGTTGTTTTTGTGGCAACGATATATCAAAAAACTGGCGCTCCACCGATTACGACGGCTTGGGTTCCAGCTGGTCCGATCAAGAGAAAAGCCTGCTCGTGAAATCGTGCAAGTGGCTGAGTACTCCACAGACATGCATAGCTTCAACGTAAGTTCTCAGGGGGATTCAGTGTTATACAGAACGTAACAAGGCGAGTCCTTTGAAACACAGCTGCAAATCCTTTTTGGTAGCCGAATGGACAGGAGCAGCGTGGAATAAAGTACCTTGCTCAAGGACAGAACGCGCCGTTGGGAATCGAACTCACAACCTTGCGATCGTTAGTCGAATACCCAAATCACTAAAATACGCAGTGATCGTGCTGAGGATTCTTGTGGTTGGTGGTGGTGGTGGTGGTGGTGATGGTGTTAGTGGTATTGTTGTTGTTGGTCGTGGTGTTAGTTGGTAGTGGTGGTGTTAGTGGTGTTGGTGGTGGTGGTGGTGGTGGTAATGGTAATTATGGCAGTGGTAGTGGTGGTTAGGGTGGTGGTGGTGCTGGTGGTGGTGGTGGTCGGGTTGAACTGGGGGTTAACTATGTGAAAATACTTCCATCGAGCTGTCAGCGCCATCTGGTGAAACTAAATTTAATCAGTTTGTTCACATTTCATATTTCCCCGTCGACTCATTATGCATAAATTTGAATATTTTTTAGAATTAATACAGACATTTACATAGAATTAGGCGGAAATAGAAATAGAAATGAAACCGTTACTCACAGACCTATAAAAAGAAAGCTACATTTTTTTTTTTAATTGACAAAGCTGGGTTGTTTGGTTAGGAAGTTCTGAGTTCAAATTCCACCGAGGCTGAATTTGCCTTTCATCCCTTTTGGGGTCAAGAAAATAAGTACCAGTTACGCACTGGGGTCGATGCAATCGACTATCCGCCTCTCCCAATAGTAGAAAGGGTTATTATTATTATTATTATTATTATTATTATTATTATTATTATTATATTAACGGCATTTCTTCACGTCCCGAGTTCAAATACTGCCGAAGTCAACCTTGCCTTTTATCCTTTCAGGGTCGATAAAATAAGTACCAGTTGAACACTGGGGTCAATGTAATCGATTCATCCACTCTCCATCAAGACTGCTGTCCTTGTGACAAAATTGGAAACAATTATGGTTGCCGCTACGTTCTGAGTTCAAATTCCGCCGAGGTCGCCTTTGCCTTTCATCCGTTCGGAGATCGATAAATTAAGTACCAGTTGAGTACTGGGTCGATCTAATCGACTTTTCCCTTCCCCTCTAAATTTCAGGCCTTGTGTCTCCAGTAGAAAGGATTATCATTATTATTATCACGATCATCATCATTATCAATAATATTAATATGATAACTTTTGTTTTAGTACGAACCTGTTGTCTGCGTCACACGTACCTCAAAGAAGTGGCAAAGAGAGAGAGAGAAAGAGGAGGAGGAGGACAGCGAGGACAGAGAGAAAGGGAGAGTGAGAGAGAAAGAGAGAGAGAGAAAGAGACAGTGGGTGGTGACGGCGTTCGTTTTGTGTTTTAAAATGTTTATCACAACGCAAGAGAAGTAGATACATAGATACATATACACATTGTTAAATCAAAAGCGAGAGAGATATGGGACATAAAGGAAGTGAAAGAGAAAGAGAAAGGAAGAGAGAGACAGTAAATACATGAATCCAAAGAAAAGTTCAAACATAGATACATACACACAGCAAATATTGGCTGTCAATTTCACTTTTCATTACCACACTAGGATAAAATTAACTCACAAATTGATGAGTACTCCACAGACATGCATAACATTAACGCAGTTCTCAGGGAGGTTCAGCCTCACACAGAATATGACAAGGTTGGACCCTTTGAATTACAGCTACAACTCGAGACATATAATGTATATGAATGTGTGTGTGTGTGTGTGTGTGTGTGTGTGTGTGTGTGTGTGGTGTGTGTGTGTGTAGTTTAGGTTAGTTAAAACATGTTTGCAATAATAAGTGTCGCCTGGTAGAAATAAACGCAATTACCAAATTTTATTGATAAATCAATTTATTATTTCGTTCTTTTGCATTTCAATTTGTACATTAAGGTTCTTCGAGTATGTACGTATTTTAACGCTAAATAGTAATTCTGTTTACGTTTGTGTAACAAAGATATTTTGGTCGGATTATATAGTCATTGGTGCTACATTACTTTCTATATTCTGTAACTGTTACAATATACTTTTCTAGGCCTGAATTTTTTGTGGGGAGGAGGCCAGTTGATTAGATCGATCCCAGTACACAACTGATACTCAATTTATCGAACCCGAAAAAACGAAAGGCAAAGTCGATCTCGGCAGAATTTGAAATCAAAACGTCAAGACAGACGGTCATATTATATAAACATTTCTCATGACACCAGTACACTGTTTGCAGATGTTTATTATTATTATTATTATTATTATTATTATTATTGAGTGAGCGAGCAGAGCATGCCATCAAAGTGACACTGGGGTAAAATATACGAAGCCCAGTATACCCCTCATGACTACCCGTCTGATAAGGGTACACCAGGCACATGCATCACAACCATATGTGCGCGACATGGTGACCTCATATCAAGATAAACAGCACATGACCTTGCAGGTGGGACCCAGTTAGAATTTTCTTCAGGTTGAGTAGCCCATCCCGCTCAAACGGTCCCTGAATAAGGGTTGTTTAAGGATGTTGAAAGAACCACCCATGTTTCCAGAGGTGAACTATTCAAACCCCAAAGAATCCCTCTCAACACATGGCTATGATGCTCCCCACTACTTTGCTCGTGATCAGAGATGCACATATCGTCAGCCACTAAGGGACATGCTCAACTGGTTAAGGTCAAACAACTGACAAGCAAATCTGTGGTATTGAGCAGAATATTTGCTGTAGCCCATCTTTTATACCAAGACAAAACAATGTACATGATAACACTTCCAATCAGTTAAGATCAGAAGCCATGAGAGCCACTGCCTGGTACTGCATCAGGGCATTTATTATTATTATTATTATTATTATTATTATTATTATTATTATTATTTTATTATTATTATTATTATTATTATTATCATTATTATTATTATTATTATTATTATTATTTTATTATTATTATTATCATTATTATTATTATCATTATATTATCATTATTATTATTAATATTATTATTATTATTATTATTATTATTATTATTATTATTATTATTATCATTATTATTATCATTATTATTATTATTATTATTATTATTATTATTATTATTATTATTATTATTATTATTATTATTATTATTATTATTATTATTACGCTAGTGCATGCTAATTTAGTTAGCAGGTATTTTATTTTCAAGTTATCTCGAATCCCACCCATGTTTCTCAGGATTCTTGCAGAATATAGAATGGCTCTTTTCTGCAGGTCGACAGAGCGAGTTTCAATTCCGATCTCCTCTCAGTCTCTTAGGTAGCATTTTGGGTATCGTGCCAATTACACCAATTACTACAGGAATAATTGTTGTCTTGGTCTGCCACAGTCTCCTCAGTACGCTGGTTTATTATTATTATTATTATTATTATTATTATTATTATTATTATTATTATTATTATTATTATTATTATTATTATTACTTAGTGCATACTAATTTAGTTGGCAGGTATTGAAAAAATTGAGAAATATTAGGATCTAGCCTGAGAGCTGGGAAGACTGTGGAAGACCAAGACAGCAATTATTCTTGTAATAATTGGTGCACTTGGCACACCACCCAAAAATGCTACTTAAAAGACAGAAAGAGATTGGAATTGAAGCTTGCAGTACCAACCTGCAGCAAAGTACCATCGTATATTCTGTAAGAATTCTAAGGAAGATTCTTAAGATTTGAAGAGACTTGTTGTTACCAACCAGCAAGATAAAATACTTGCTTACCGTAAATCCTCGAGTATAGTCCGCCCTTGAGTATAACACGCAGTGGACTTTTAGGGGGATGTACCTCTGAAAAGCCTAAACCTTTTGTATAATACGCACTCCTTCTCTAACTTGAGTCGTGCGTAATTAAACCAGCAGCACCTAGTCGAATAAACACTTCTGCGCATGCGTAATACAATAATTGTGATGTTCTTAACTGTTATATGGGAATGTAAATATATTTGCAAATTGTTTTTGTTACATGTTATTCTGTGTTCTGAATACTTTTATTTTAATAAATGTTGCTTACTGCAAGTTATAGATGATTCTTTTATGACTTCATTGCTTTCAGGCTTAGCTTAAGGTATTTTCGCTCCCGACATAACAAAATGTGTCTGAATAAACATTGCCCGACTCGGACATTGCTTAGAAAATATTTTTTTATTTTTAACCTCGTATACAGTACGCACTAGGGATTTTGACCTTCAAATTTTGGGGGGAAAATGCGGATTATACTCGAAGATTTACGGTATTATTATTATTATTATTATTATTATTATTATTATTATTATTATTATTATTATTATTATTAAGGCGGCGTGCGGGCAGAATCGTTAGCACGCCGGGCGAAATGCTCAGCGGTATTTCGTCTGCCGCTACGTTCTGAGTTCAAATTCTGCTAAGGTCGACTTTGCCTTTCATCCTTTCGGGGTTGATAAATTAAGTACCATTTGAGTACTGGGGTCGATGTAATCGGCTATCTCCTCCCCCAAATTACTGGCCCCGTACCTATAGTAGAAAGGATTATTATTATTATTATTATTATTATTATTATTATTATTATTATTATTATTATTATTATTATTATTATTATTATCATTACTATTATTATTATTATTATTATTATTATTATTATCATCATTATTATTTTTTTTTGTTGTTATTATCATTATTATTATTATTATTATTATTGTCATCATTATTATTATTTCTTTGTTGTTGTTGTTGTTATTATTATTATTATTATTATCATCGTTATTATTATTTTTTATTGTTGTTATTATCATTATTATTTCTATTTTTATTGTTATTATTACTATTATTATTATTATTATTATTATTATTATATTATTATTATTATTATTATTATTATTATGAAGGCGGCGAACTGGCAAAATCGTTAGCATGCTTTGCAGTATTTCGTCTGCCGCTACGTCCCGAGTTGAAATTTCGCCGACGTTGACTTTGCCTTTCATCCTTTTCGGGTCGATAAATTAAGTACCAGTCAAGTACTGTGATCGACTACACCCTACCTCAAAATGTCAGGCCTTGTGCCAATAATAGAAAGGATTCTATTGATATCAAAGCCAGATTACCTTTTGAAAAGTATGGCATGCTTAGCTTTCACTCTCTCACACTCTCTCATTCTCTCTTTCTTTTTGTCTGTCTTTCTCTCTCTCTCTCTCTCTCTCTCTCTCTCTCTCTCTCTCTCTCTCTCCCTCTCTCTCTCTCCATCTTTCTCACTCTTCCAGAAAATGGGGCGGAAAACAGAACGACTACATTTACGATAAAAGCTGGTTGAGTTAGCTTGTAAATAATGACGTTAATGATAATCAACTGTACAACATAATTAGCCGCATCAGAAACAAGCACATCTCCGTCTCCATTTAGTGTATCTCTAGCAGTCATAGCAAGGGATGTCATATTTAATGCAAGGAGCACTTTAAAAACCCTGAATATATGCGTGTATATATATATAGGTAAACAGTAAAAATAATTACAGACATGGACAAGAACATGAAACACCACAGAGACGACACAAGAACCACAGGACGGGACATTCGAAGCCCTCAGTCATCAGTCATATATATATATATATATATATATATATATATATATTAATAAATAAATAAAACATATGCATATATATATACATATATGTACGTACCTACCTCTACATGTATATATACATGCATATATGGGTACAGGACACCAAAAAACGTCGAACACAATGAGAAACGAAAACATAAACATAAAACCAAGGAAATGGACATTTTTTTTAAACAACGAAAAAATAGAGTACAGGACATACAAAACAAGGAAAATTACCCTTCTTCAGTCGCCTTAATTTCATCTACTCCACGTTTCGAAGGTCAAGGTGATACATGACTTCAATGAAATTTTCCTTCCCGCGAAAATCAAATTAAATAAAATTTGAGATTTTTTTACGGAGGGGTAAAAATGGTAACAAAAACAGGACAGTAACGACAGTACAAAATGTAAACAGTAAAAGACAGGACAGAGAATAACAGTGGCACAAACAAGAAGGGCTGTTAAGCCAAACGAGATAAAATTCTTTTACGAACGCTATTGTTTGAGACGGTAGAGAGAACAGATTGACGTTTCTACTTGACGGAATCCAGGAAAGAAAAGACAGAAATATATATATATATATATATCTTAGGGTGTATATGTTAGTCTTAATGTTACAGGTCGCAGGCCAGGTGTTTGCAACGACGCTTCACAAAGAATGCTCGGCGGCACCCCTTGAAGGACAAAGACATAGACTACATCAACGGGAACCTATCAGAGACTCGTCTAAAACAATATTAGAGAAATATTGCTGATCACGCGCTCCTTATTAATGCAGGGACCAATTAAAGCTTGCACACATTTATAACTTCCTTTCCCGTCACAGCGAAAATTACAAAGTTTACCATTTCAGACAGTCAGGACTATCCACATTGGCACAGCTTATAATGTTTAAAGTTATTCATTTTATGAAATATGAGGCTCTCTCTCTCTCTTGCACATGACACATTTGCAATCTTCACGCCCAGATTACGCCCTTTTAAAGCAAACAATGGACTTCGTGTGTTTTTCTGATACTGTCTTTTAACAGGGGCAACACCGGGTACTACTGCTAGCAGACACATACACACACACACAACCATTTAATCAAGTTCCGTTCTCTTTCTTTCGGCCTTTGTCTCTCTCCCTCTTCTCTCACTTTCTCCCTTTATAATATATAATATATATTATATATATATATATATATATATATATATATATATATAGATATATATATATATATATATATATATATATATATATATATATATATATATGTCTACAATATATACACAAATATATATGGATGTGTATGAATATATGCATGTATGTGTGTGTGTGCATGTGTGTATAGATAGATACGACAATATTTAGGAAATAAGGAATGTATATGTATGTATGCATATATGTATGTATATATGTATATATAACTATGTATATATGTATGTATGTATATATAAGTATATATGTATGTATGTACATATGAATGTATATATGTATATATATATTATATATATGTGTGTGTGTGTGTGTGTATGTATGTGTATATATAGATATAGATATATACGAATTGCAGGCATGTGTGTGAGAATGTATGTGTGTATGTATATATGTATGTATGTGTACATAGGAGTGAGTGTATAATATTTCACGTGCGATAAGCTGTAATTTTGTGCAACGATTAAAAATTCCTGTCTTCGTGCTCTTAAGCGAAAGCATGTTTACAGAGGGTTAGCACAGCAGAAGTTGTGTGTGTGTGTGTGTGTGTGTGTGTGTCTGTGTGTGTGTGCGTGTGTGTGTATGTGTGTGTGAGAGAGAGAGTGTGTGTGATCTATAGAAAATGTACTCAATACAGGTGCATACTTCAATTATATGTCTGCACCTCGTCATTCTTCAGAGATTTTCGTTGCGTCTTATCGTTCTTCCAGCGACGAAATGAGAATTATACGCTCGCACGCACACACCAACACACACACACACACACACAGAAACACAAACTCACAGAAACTCGTAAATTTCTAGAATTAAGATGTAAGAGAACATGAGGAAGACTCCGTTATAAATTCTCTTATGTAAGAGTTTGATGTCTAAGAGAAAACGTGCAAGAAAAGAATAACAACGTATGAAAGAGGGGGATGAGGAGGGGGATGAGGAGGAGGAGGAGGAGGAGGAAGGGGAGAGGTGGTGGAGGAGATTGTGGAAAATAATAATAATAATAATAATAATAATAATAATAGTAGTAGTAGTAGTAGTAGTAGTAGTAGTAATAATAATAATAATAATAATAATATTAATAATAATAATAGTAGTAGTAGTTAGTAGTAATAATAATAATAATATAATAATAATAATAATAATAATAATAATAATAATAATCCATTCTATTATAGGCACAAGACCCTGGAATTTGTGGGGTGGGGAATAGTCATTTACCTCGACACCAGTACTTGACTGGTACTATAATCGACCTCGGAAGGACGAAATATAAAGTCCACCTCGGCGGAATTTGAACCCAGAACGTAAAGACAGACGAAATGCCTGTTTCTTATTTCTTTACTACCCACAAGTGGCTAAACACAGAGGAGACAAATAAGGACAAACAAACTGATTAAGTCGATTACATCGACCCCCAGTGCGTAACTAGTACTTATTTAATCTACCCCGAAAGAATGAAAGGCAAAGTCTACCTCGGCTGAATTTGAACTCAGAACGTAGCGGCAGACGAAATACCGCTAAGCATTTAGCCCAGCGTGCCAACGATTCTGCCAGCTCGCCGCCTTAATAATAATAATAATAATAATAATAATAATAATAATAATAATAATACTGATGGCTGTGGATGACTAAAAGTGATTTCAAACTGGAAATGGGGGCTCTAATCTGTGCTTCCCAAGAGCAAGCACTAAGAACAAACCACATATAAATACAGAATTGACAACACAGCAGAAAGTGATAAGTGCAGAATTTGTGGATAAGATGATGAATCCGTATGGCATATTACCAGCAAAATGTACGCCAATAGCCCAGAAGGAATATAAGAGACGCCACGACAATATAGCCAGGCTTATCCATTGGACACTTTGCAAGAAGTATGGACTTGACAGAGAAAAAAATTGGTACGACCATAAACCTGAAGGCATTGTCGAAAATAGAAATGCAAAGATCCTATGGGATTTTATGATTCGAGGCAACCATGAGACAGAGAATAGGAAGCCGGACATAGTCTTAATTGAGAAAGAAAAACTATGCTGGATCATAGAAATTGCCCAGCTGACAACAAGGTATGCGATAAGGAAGAAAGAAAAGTCGAGAGATATGATCAGGTTAACTTGGGAAGTTAAGCAGTTGTAGTCGATGAAAAAGGTAGCAGTAGTACCAATAATTGTCGGAGCCCTGGGAACAGTGAGTAAAAATCTTGAGAAGTACATGGAATAAAAAAGGGGCTGCAATAAGGGTGGAGCACTTGCAGAAAACAGCACTGCTTGAAACCGCTCGATTACTCCGGAAGGTGCTCGAAAAATAAGAGGTGTTACCTTAGTTCACTGGGAGTGAATAGCTGACACCGTAGTACATCTCCAGCGTTAGAAGCTGTGCAAAGGCAATAGTAATAATGATGATGATGATTTCAAATTTTTGCCACAAGGGCAGCTTGAGAGAGGAGATTAAGTCGATTACATCGACCCCAGTGCTTAGTCGGTACTTATTTTATCTACCTCGACAGGATGAAAAAAAAAAGCAAAGTCGACCTTGGCGGAATCTGAACTCACAATGTAGGGACGGGTGAAAGCATTTCGCCCGGTGCGCTAACGATTCTGCTAGCTCACCGCCTTGATAATAATAATAATAATAAAAACCAACAACAAATAAACAATAATAATAATAATAATAATAATAATAATAATAATAAAATAATAATAATAATAATAATAATAAAGTGGAGTAAAAATTTCTAGCGTGAACAGTTTCTATAATACGAAGACAGAGAGATGCTGGGATGCCAAGAATTAATTAAAAGTTTGGTCGCCCTTATCGTTGATTTTTGAGCTGAGATGATAAACCTATTACTTCCTAGAAAGATTCTTAACATGTTTCATCCAGTTGCTCTTTGAAAAGAAGCTTCAGGAGTGAGTTAAGTGGTAAAGTACTGGTTATTGGGCCAGCTCCAAATGGACGCCATCTTTAGCTCACAGAAATGAGAGCTGAATCACAGAAGCCGGCGAGAGTAATGTCTATGGCATACCACTTCTATTTCGCATAGACGGATCAATT
>NW_021834033.1:12500-27227 GCF_006345805.1 Octopus sinensis | reverse complement strand
ACGTTTGCCTGTTACTTTTTTACATGTCGTCTCCTCCCACCGCCTCCACTGAACACTAAGAAAATATCTCCCTCTTTCCCACTGCCATTCCCACAACAAGGATACAAAAAAAAAAAGATTGTCAATTTTGCTGTTAATCTAAACTCGACGTTGTATATTCTGCCCCCGAGCAAACCGACTCCGCCTTGCAGTCATGTTTATTTGTCGGATTCAATAATTTCAAAATTTTCTTTCATTACTAAATATTTTGTTCTCATTTTAAAATCTTTTTTCCTTATCTTTCGCTCTTTTTCTTTTCGTTCCTTCGTTTTTTGTTTTTTCAAAATTTCAAGTCATTTTTGTGACTATATTTTTATTGTCGTTTTGTAGTTAATTATTGTTTATTTTTTTAATTTTTAGTAGTTTGTTTTGGTTTGTGTTGTTTTTTTAAATTATATATTTTTTCCGTATTTTCGCTTATAAAACTAAGGTGATGGCGGGTGTGATGAATGATGACAGCTGATGTGACCAAAACGGGCCGTGTACAGTAGTTTTAATGCTCTAATATTCATTTCTACTCTAGGCACAAGGCCCGAAAATTTTGTGGAGGCGGGGGGAGGGCAGTCGATTAGATCGACAACAGTACGCAACTGGTACTTAATTTAGCAACCCCGACATGTTAAAAAGCAAAGTCAACCTCGGCTGAATTTGAACTCAGAACATAAAAAACAGACGAAATACCTATTTCTTTACTACCCACAAGGTGCTAAACACAAAGAGGACAAACAAGGACAGACAAACGGATTAAGTCGATTACATCGACCCCTGTGTGTAACTGCTACTTAATTTATCGACCCCGAAAGGATGAAAGGCAAAGTCGATCTCAGCGGAATTCGAACTCAGAACGTAACGGCAGAGGAAATACCGCTAAGCATTTCGCACGATGTGCTAACGTTTCTGCCAGCTCGCCGCCATTAGTTCTCTGATATTAGCGCAAGGACAGAACCTTTGAGGGGACAGGGGGGAAAGTGGAATACATCGACCCCAGATCAAAGCTTCACCGAACCCGAAAGAATGAAATGGAAAGGTGACTTCAGCGGAATCTGAATTCACATCGTAAATAACTAGTAGAAAACTGCTAAGTATTTTGTCCAGCGTGATAACGATTCTACCAGCTCGCCACCACTTACAACGGTTTTAATGTAAGATCCTTGTAAGGTAGCGATGTGGCAGAATCACTAGTATATCGGTCAAAATGCTTAGCAGCATTTTGTTTGTCTCTACGTTCTGTGTTTGTGCCTGTCTTTGTCCCCAACATTATTTGACAACCGGTGTTAGTGTGTTTACGTCCCCGTAACTGAGTGTTTCTGGAAAAGTGTAGGCAACAATAAGCATTAGGTTTTTTTATATATATAAAAAAGTAAGTACTAGGATCGATTCATACGACTAAGTTTCTTCGTGGCGGTGCTCCAGTATGGCCACAATCTAATTGGCTGAAACAAGTAAAAGATAAATGACAGAATATATTGGATAGGATACATTTGGTTTCTGCGAGGATCAGAAGGATAATCTAATGGTTCTGGACTAACCCGTCTGATGAGAGGACGTACTGCTTTTCATAATATAATTTCTTTAAAAAGCGGTGAACTGGCAAAAACGTTAAGCACGCCGAGCGAAATGCTTAGCAGTATTTCGTGTGTTTGAGTCGAGGTCGACTTTGTCTTTCATTCTTTCGGGGTCGACAAATTAACTACCAGTTGAGCACTGAGGTCGATCTAATCGACAAGCCCACCTCCACCAAAATTTGAGACCTTGTACCTAGAGTAGAAAAGAATATAATTTCTAAAATACAGCGTGAGTTTTAAAATTCCAGAATCCGCTTCCCAGTACGGTATACGTCATTATTCAAAGTCCCGAATTTCACTGTTATAAATCAAGCATTGCACTGCGGCTAAGTTCGGTTACCGCCTTAAAGTGTTTTAGTCAAATAAACGGAACACTAATGATTTTTTTGTTGTTGTCATTTTTAAGTACAGTATTTATTCTATCGTTCTCTTTTCCCAAACTGCTAAGTTGTAGGGACCTAAACAAACCAGCAACGGTTGTCAAGAATTCAAGTCGACAGACACAGGAGTAAAGGCACACGCACAGATACACCTCGCACAGATACACCACACACAGACACACACACTTACCCACACACATGCCACATATACTCAGATATGCAGGAAGTAAATAGACACCTGTAATTTTCAAAATCTTTTATTTAATATGCAAAGCGAACAATTGAAATGTAATCAATAGGTAGGACTACATACTTTAGTATTTAGTTGTCATTCCCTTTGCAGTTTTTAATTCAGAAACTCAATTTGGCTTTGAAATTATGAGCTTTGTGATTTTCTCTTGTGGAATTTCTGCACACTTTTCACGCAACAATCGAAACAATTCATCTTTAGATTTAGGTTTCTGTCGGTTTTTTTCGAATAGTTCTATCTAGTATGCACCAAAAAATTTCAATTGGGTTTATGTCAGGAGATTGGCTCGGCCAAGGAAGCTTTTGTAATCCCATTTTCAGTCAGTCGTTCACTGTTGATTCCTTTTCGCTGTGTGGCATGGAGCCCCATCTTCCATGAATCAAAACTCATTTTTCGTTATGTGATCGTGTTAATACATCGGAAGTAGGCCTTGCTTAAGTATTTCGATGCATCATTCATCGAAAGATTCCTTTCCGAGGAACCAGGTCGACCGGGACGAGAATCGATTCTTTTCCTTGGCCTTTGAATTGCACTATAATTCTATTAACATTAGCAAGAAGAATTTGAAGATTTTCGGCAACTTTTCGCTGGCAAAGGCCAGTCTCAGATTGCCCAACAATACGACCTCTGAAAATCTGACAGTTCTGCTGAATTTTTTGTGCGTGGCATAGTTACTCTTCGCAAATGTTTAGTATTTGAGTCCTGGAATGAAAAAGAATAATTACATTGTAAATTCTACACCGCTGAAAACACATTAAGACGCTTAGATCAGAAATTTTGAAAATTAAACGTGTCTATTTACTTCCTGCATGTCTGTGTAAATGTATATATATGTACATACATACTTACATACACACACACACACTCATACATACACACATACATACATACACTCATACATACATAGTACGTACATACATAGTACGTACATACATGCATGCATACATACATACATACATACATACATACATACATACATACATACATACATACATACATACATACATACGTACGTACGTACATACATACATACATACATACATACATACGTACGTACGTACGACAGATTTCCATATAGTTTCTTTCTCCAAACTTCACTCACAAAGCACAAGTATTGATCGCCCTGCCCGCGGTCGTAAAAGAAGAAACTTGTCCAAGGTGCTGCCCAATGGAACTGAACCCGGAACCATGCGGTTGCAAATCAAGCAAGTAATCCATACAGCCACGGCCGCCTTTATTCATAAACCACTCAAGCAAATAATGTGCTGAGTATTCAATAAACGCTCTATTTCTCACTTGGCATCTAGGTCCCATGGTATACCTTAATGATAAGCTAATGATGACGAAACGAAATAACATGCATATAAACGTCAAGTCGGCGATTTACTAATAATTAACCAGTTGTCGTAGAGAGATTTATGTTTCAACTCTCCTAGGGGAATAAAGAAACAAAAGATATGAGGACTTAATGGGAATTTAATTGCTGCTTTATTTATGTATGCCTCGGCAACACTTGAAACCATAAATACCACAAATGCATCCCGTTTGTGCGGATATCTGTAAAGATTTAGGACGGAGACCGATTTGCAGGTTTAATTGTAGTCGTAAGCCGCAGAAGTCAGTAGGTTTCTTGTAATACTTTCTGCTGTAGTTTTAGAAAGAAAAATAGATTGGTTTATAAATTAATTATAAGCGATGGAAGGAGTATTCATGCGTGACTGTGTGGTAAGAAGTCTGTTTCCCTACCACATACTTCCAGGTTCAGTTACAAGTAAAAGAATAAACAATGAAAAAGCAAAAGAATATACATATACATATTGTTTTTGTTTCAGCACACGATCTCAGATCAGGTCACTTGCTATGCAAGTACATCTCCCTATATATATTTGTGTGTGTACACGGCAAGTACCCTGGTACGAAGCTTTGTTTCCCAACCACATACTTCCCGGTTCAGTTACAAGTAAGTGAATAAAACAATGAAAAAGAAAAAGAATATATTTACATATTGTTTTTGTTTCAGCACACGATCTCAGATCAGGTCACTTGCTATGCAAGTACATCTCCCTATATATATATGTGTGTGTGTGTGTGTGGTGTGTGTGTGTGTGTGTGTGTGTGTGTGTGTGTGTGTGCGTGTGTGTGTGGAGGCACATGGCCTAGTGGTTAAAGCAGCGGACTCGTTTGTTCAAATCGCAGACCGGGCGATGTGTATGTTTATGAGCGAAACTCCTAAGCTCCACGCGGCTCCGGCAGGAGGTAATGGCGACTTCTGCTGACTCTTTCGCCACAACTTTCTCTCACTCTTTCCTCCTGCATCTAGCAGCTCACCTGCGACGGACCGGCGTCCCGTTCAGGTGGAGAACCTATACGCCAAGAGCCAGGCATGGCTCGAGAAGGAACAAAAAAAATTATATATATATTGTGTTTGTCTGTGTGTGTGTACATACGCTCATGCACACACACGCACACACATACACGCACTCAGGTATGTGCGCACAAACACACGTACACGCACACACATTCATACACACACATACAGACACACACACACACACATATATATAATAAATATATATATATACACACAAATAGGGAGAGAGGAGGAGACAGACAAGGGAGAAGAAAGAGAGAGAGAAAGCAAAATATACACATACGTTTGATTAACCGGCAAATGATGTAGTCCGATTCTTTTACTTTACTCTTCACTCAAAATACAAGGCACCGATCATAAAATACTATTCCCATTGTCCTGTAAACGAAGTCTTTGCCTCTAATTCAGTTGCGTAATATTCTTGTGAATAATACACATTAATGTGGACACGTATTGCTACGGCCGTGTTTTAATCTTCAATTGTTAAACACAACAGCTTTCGCGTGAGGATTGTCGTGAATCGGATTACTCTGACCTTATTTTCTGTTGTGAGATGTCAAACAACTCCTGCAAACAATTTTCACAAAGATATACACACATTATATATTTGTGTATATATAAGCATGCATACACACACATATATATCATTGTGTGTGTGTGAGTATTTGCATATTTATATATGTGCATATGTATGTATAAATATGTGTGTGCATATATATATATGTATATATATATATATGTATATATATGTAAATATATATGTATATATATATATATATATATATATATATACATTCATACATACATATATATGGATATATATATTCACTTATATACATATATATATATATGGATAAGTATATATATATGTGTGCGTGTGTTTACTTACATATGTATATATCTATATATACATATATGTAAGTATACATATGTATGCATGTATCTGTATATATGAATATATATATATGTGTGTGTGTGTATATATATATATAGTTTATACATACTTGAGATACACACACCCACACATACATATGTGTGTGTGTATTTGTGTATGTGTGTGCGCGCACGTGTGTGAGTGTGTGCTTGTGTATATGATGTGTGTGAGTGACGGAGAAAGAGAAATTCATTAAGTTAGTGACTCAGTGAGTATATGGGCGATATAGTTATTTGATAAGCGAAAGTGAGAGAGAAAGGGAGGCAGTGAGAGGGATAGTGAGTGTGTGTGTTTATGTGTATGTGTGTGTGTGTGTGTGTGTGTGTGTGTGTGTGTGTGTGTGTGTGTGTGTGTGGTGTGTGTGTGTGTGTGTTAAGAAGGTCAGTAAAGAGATGAATATACATAAAGAGAAAGAAGGTGAGGGCGAAAGCGATGGATAAAAATGAACGACGTGTGAAACAATAAATTATGCTTTCAACAAACACTGACCGCTGAGAGAAAACCAAACTCACCGCCATTTTCTTTATATGTTTGCGTTTCTTTGTTTCTCTTATTTCTTCTTTTTTTTTCTGTTTTTCCGCACATTTCGACCAAAAAGTAGTTTAGCTAATGTGTCAAGATCTAAGAAATAACCAATGCAAAAGAAATATCGAAATACTTGGCGTGGAACAAGTAAAAACAACAAAAACAGTAATAAAAGCGAACAAAAAAAAATAAAGGTTCTTTTGAAATTTCACCTCCACAGACTTTCAGATGTTTATATGTTAACATTCATTGCAGAACAAAAACGTATTGTTTAACTGACAGAATAAGCCATCTTGGAATTATCTTAGGTAAACAGACATTCTATTAATTAAATTCAGTTTCTTCCACAGACAATGTCAACACCCAACAAACTATTATTGCTTTTATTACCCCTCTTTCCTCTTCATTGTCTTGTGTTCTTTATTTGTTTTGTTTTGTTTTTTGTTTTTTCGTATTGTTTTGTTCTTTTATTTCTTATATTTTATCTACTTATTGTCAGCACACCCATTCAACCTCCACGTGCCTCGCTTTCTCGTTTTGCTTTCCCTCACAATAAAGACCCACATAGACAGACACACATACACTAACACGAACATTATCATACACACTCATATATAGGTGTGTGCAGAAATATACGTATATATATAGACATATATATTTATATACATACAAACACACGCATATATTCATGATTTTACATATAGATCAGCATGTACGATTGCGTGTGTGTGCCAACATATATATTATATATATATATATATATATATATATGATTGTGCGTTAGAATGTATGTGTATATATATATATTATATATATATATATGTATGTATATTCATATATATAATATATATATAGCTACACACTCACACACATATATATGTATATCTATCTACTTATCTAGCTAGCTATCTCTGTATCTCTCTCTCTTCTCTCTCTCTATATATATATATATTATATATATATATATATATATATATATTAGCAACGTTTACACGAACAGAGCCCTCTCACAAATGCACACACAAGCAGGCATATATATATATATATATATATATATATATTATATATATATATATATATATATATATAGATATATATATATATATACATACATATATACATACATACGTACATACATATGAATCTATACGATCGTACTACATTACCTCTGGATAACCTTGTTGCTTATTTTGATTATATGAATCCTATATATTTAATATTCTACAATATTTCCATATATGTTTGAATGCAAACAAATCTCGTGATAGATATATATATCCCCTCTACCAGGTACTATCTAGTTTCGTCTGTTCTCGTGCAGTCTTGTCTTGTTCCGTTAGGTTCCGTTTAGCACCGTCTGGCTCTGTATGGAAATGCCACTATTGCTTATACAGTTCTTTCTGGCGCTATTTATAGATTTTTATCGATATTAAAAGTTGAAATTGTTGCAAATTTTGTTTTCGTTAATGTTCTTGTTTTTGATGTTGCAACTGCTTTTGCGATCGCTGATGACGCTATGCCTTGTTGCTTTTGTGTTATTCGCAGATACTGCAATAGTTGCTATCGCTATTGCTTTTGTTGTTTAACTCGAAGTAAGCTCTGATCGAATATAAAAAAACACCGATGATATAAGACAATCTAGGCCAGCATGTACACTTTATTCTAAAAAAAAATATAAATTTTGCACCGCGGACAATATTGACGAAACTGCTCTCCTTTAAAACATGAGAGCGTATATTGAGGGCGATCTAGTAATTCATTCGTTTAAGAAATCTGTGATTTTCAGCCCTTATCAATCGGTATCCACAGCATATCGAATGAAGACTCAGTCAAGGACAGTGACTGACATAATTGTCTACACCCTTCTCTCAGCATTGGTGACCTTGAACCAAAAATTGAGAATCATTATTATTATTATTATTATTATTATTATTATTATTATTATTATTATTATTATTATTATTATTATTATTATCATTTTTATTATTATTATTATTATTATTATTTCCTTCTTTCTTCAAATTTTCTTCCGTTCCTCGCCGAGTGTTTTCCATACTCCTAGGGTAAAGAAGCTCATTGTATGCATTCCCATTATTCTACTCCGGTTGGGTTGACCTTTGCGATCGCCCCAAATGTGGGTGACTCGGGTGCGCTATTTCTAAGTGTGGGGTCTGCGTTCGCGCTCACCCCGTAAATCAAACAAAGAACAGAATTATTATTATTATTATTATTATTATTATTATTATTATTATTATTATTATATTTTATTATTATTATTATTATCATTATTGAGTGAGAGGGCAGCACACACCATGTGACACTTGGATACAAATATACGGAACCCATTATGCCAATATTGTTTAGACGCCTTACAAGTGTATATATACCTCGTGCGCCACAACCATATATGCACGACATGCTAACCTCATATCAAGATAAACAGTGCATTACCTTGCTAGTGGAGCCGAATACCAATTTTCTTCAGAGTCAGCCTGCTCAAAATGCTCCTGAATAAGTGTTGTTGAAAGACGATGAACAAAACACCCATGTTTCATGGGATGAATTATTCCAACCCCAAGGAATCCCCTTCAAGACATGGTTATGATACTCTTGATCGTGACCAGAGATGCACATGTCAGACACTAAGGGATATGCTCAACTGGTTACGATCGAGCAGCTGACGAGCAAATCTGGGGTATTCTTTCAGTTTCCTTCTACCAAATCCACTCACAAGGCTTTGGTCGACCCGTGGTTATAGTAGAAAATACTTGTCCATAGTGCCACGCAATTGGACTGAACCCATGACCATGAGGTTGGTAAGCAAGCTTCTTACCGCATATATGTACACAGAAAGTGGAGGACGGAATGGACTGGTAGAAGAGGGAGAAAGGAAACGTGAGAGGACGAAGATAGCCAGGTATAATTGGGGGGGGGGGATAAAGAGAAAAGAGAGCTGAATAAACGGGGGTGGCGCCTGCGAATGAGAGGAATGGCAAGAGAAAGAAACGTACTGACAGACAACACAGAAACGAGTTGTGTGTGATAAAGCATCGTAAATATGCGATAAATATGAAAAGATCAGGCTTTAAATAACAGACTAAAGATAAGAGACTATTCTGAAGGTTTAGCTTTTGATGTGAGAGAAAGAGAGAGGGAGGGGAGAATGGGGAGATAGAGGGGAGAGAGAGGAAGGGAGGGAGGGAGTCATGATGTTTGAAGTCTAATACTGAAGGTGAATTGTGTACACCACTATTGCTACTGCCTCCTTCACTTTCTCCTGCTTCTCTTCCTTTTTCCCCCAGTACTAATACTAACAAAAGCACTCAGAGAGCAAACCTCCGCCAAGGCAACACAAACGCCCACTCAACGATTAGCCAGAGATGATTTTTAAAAATGAGAATATCTGAAATAAACTCGACTGCTCTCACAAACGAGAATACTAAAAATGAACCAGTCTGCTCTCAAAAATTAAGTAAAAAAGCAGGAAAAATTATTCAGAATCCCCGTCCGTTACCGGATCGATCTCAAAATCTAATCAGTTTGTGCTAGTTACCAGACAAAATATCCCTGAATGTTTCATCCGAATCCATCCAGCGGTTCTTTAGATATTTACCACGGCAACCAGATCGATCCCAAAATCTAACCAGTTTGTACCAAATATCATCAGAATCCATCCAGACAAACAAACAAACAAACACGACTGAAAACAATACCTCCGATTTCGCTAAGGTGGAGGTAATAATGGCTTCAAATTTTGGCATAAGTCCAGCAAGTTCGGCCCCATGTTCAACTAATAATTTTATCAGTCCCGAAATGATGAAAGACAAAGTTTACCATGGCGGGATTTGAACTGAGAACGTAAAGACGGTCGTATACATATATAAAAACATTCATTCTTATATTATTGCGGCGTTACGTGCACCCCCCCGTTTGTTTGTCCAATTTTAAACCCTGCACGACTTCTATACACACTGTCTTTTACTACCCGCCATTGCTTCTTCACCAAACTTTTTGGCGCCCTCCGATTCTTCCCCTCTCTTCCTCCCATCCTCCTCCCCTCTTCCTCCCATCCTCCTTAATCCCTTCTTTCTCCTTCTCTCTTGGTCACTGATTCTGTCCCCTGCCTTCCACCCTCTTTGATTCCCTCTCTCTCTGTCTCTCTTTCTCTCTCTCCTGCGACCTGCTGCTTCTTCAACCATTCTGTTGGCCTTCGTATCTCGACCAACATGTGTCCCCGCTACCGAAACGGTAATTATTTCTACGCCAGCTATGTTGTTGTTGTTGTTTTTGTCTCATTTGGTCTAAAGTCGTATGACAACCACTGTTATATATATTTTGTTTATTCATTACTGTTTTCAATTTCGTTTTCGTCTCTTGTATTCACATCCGTCTTGTGCGTTCACATTCCTGTCTTCTACCAAGAAATCTAATGCTTACAGCTTAGTTTTTTTCTTGGGGCTGGCCGAGTTGGAGCAAATATCAGAATTGAACAGCCGAAATTTGCTATGATGATTCGGTGTCTGACTGAAGATTGAAGGCTTCGAATGATTTGTCTGTGTTCCGTGTTCGTCCCTTCCTGTATTTCACGTTCATTATATATAAAAACATTCATTCTTATATATATATATATATATATAATATATATATATTGCAGCGTACGTACACTTTGCTCTCTCTCTCCCTCTCTCCATATATATATATATATAATATATATATATATATTTGTATCAGGGTAATATATTCCGAGCGTACTTGGTGTGCGTTGCACATCCATCGAAAATGACAAATTCATTACAAATATTAAAGTGATTAATTCTATCACCAACCATAATGGAAAACTTTTGTTGTGCCCCTGCTTCACATTTGGTGGCATGAGACGTGGCAGCTCAACAACTACTACTATACGCCACTGTTATCAGTCTAAATACTTATCTAGCTATATATCGATATATCTTTGTCTTCCAGTGTAGTTATCTATCTATCAATATATCTAGCTAGCCAGCTAATGGTCTTTCTTTATCAATCTCTTCATTTCTTCCTATTCTCTCTCAATCTATCTATCTATCTACCTACCTACCTATCTATCTATCTATCTATCTATCTATCTATCTATCTATCTATCTATCTATCTATCTATCTATCTATCCCTCTGTTTATCTATCTATCACATTTTCCTTTTCTATTATCAGACACCTATTGGTCCGCACTTCTCACCTCAACACTACCATCACTACAAGTGAATACATTATTACTAACACTACCGCTACGACCATTACTAGCACAACCACTAAAGCCAACAACACCATTAACACTACTGCTCTTACTACCACCGCCACCAACACCAACTACACGACCTCTACCACCATTACTAATACAACTACCAACACCACAACCACAACCCCCCTCACGACCACATTAATGCCACCAAACATCAATGTCCTAATTACTTCCCTTGTTTCACTAGATGGAGGGGACATTGTTTTATATTTTATTTTTTGTTTTATTATTATTAAAGTCAAAGTTAGACTGCAGTAATGGCTGCCGTTGGTGTTATACATGTCGTCTGCTACTCAATGATGTTACATCTAAACAATCACTCATTAGAAAGACAAGTCTTAATTAGCTTGTTTCGTGGAGAAAAATCTCTTATCGCCCTCAACCATTTTATTTTTATACATTTTCTTTCTCATTTGTTCTACATTTAACGTGTCTTTTCTCCATTTTCTTCTCTTTTCTCGTGGTTCTTCCCTTTTATTCATTTCTTTCTTTTTCTATTTCTATCTTATTTTTATGGATTTCTTTCTTGTTGCTCCTGAAAATTCTGTTCTCATGTAATGATAGTTACAAAAGTAGCTTCCCTCAGTACCGGAGTGAGTTCGATTATTTCGCTGACGATATATTAGACTTTTTCGGTTGTGATTAATACATAAATTTGATAAGTTTTTGCGGTATAGCTCAATATGATGATTTTATGAGCTAGTCAGTGAAATAACCCTTCACTATAACATCTTCATATTTTGTTGTGTCTGGGGAGAGTCATTTTCTTTTTGTGCCTTATAATGTAACACACTCACCGGTAAAATTTCCACTTATTTCTTATTTATATTTTCCTAAAATTTTCGTTGCGTCTTGCAACCTTTTCAATAGTCTTGACTAAAGAATCTTGCAAACCAAATCCAAAAACGAATTCTTCATATTTATTTTTTGAAAGTAAATGTGATGAATATTCACAACAGGATTATTATTCTTTTTAGTGCCTTATCAGTGAACTGAAAGACGAGCTCCTGTGTCTTGGTCTCCGAGATCCCCAGACCTAACTCCCCTTGACTTTTTCTCATAGATCATCTTAAGTCCGTTGTCTATACAACTCGTCCCGGTAGTGTTGAAGAATTAAAAGAAAGCATTAGAATTCAATGTGCAAAGTTTGACATTGAAATCTTAAATAATGTACAAAATTCTCTTTGGTTTCGCTTTCAGTAATGTGTTGAATGAGAAGGAAATCACTTTGAACAATACTTCTAACCAGTTTTCTGTTGTGAGTTAATAATTTTATGATAATCAATGTTATATAAATGAAATAAAAGATTATCATAACGCCTATGTAACCAGTTTTTCTCATCATTGGGGTGGTGCGTGACTTTTGCGGCATCCTGTATATTCGAGTCTTTCTCACATTAATTTCACAAAAATTCACATATGTCCAAATTCAAAATTTTCATTGTCGGCTCGCCATGGTTCTATGCTGTGGTTACTACTAAGCAGCAAATCTTACTTTCGCACCTGCACTTAATTACAGATATTTTACGCGTGATGTGCCTTGTCCATGGAGTCAACGAAAACGCTGTTATAGAATAGGATATTCTGATATTGCGACTCACTGATCAGACACGAGCCGAAAAAAATAAACATGTATTTAACCCATCCAATCATTTACCACAATCGTTCAAGTGATTAGTAACAGAATTACACTTGGTGTGGTCCTAAGTTATATAAAGGCTAGGCGACACTTAATGGACATCTATAAAATTTCAGTCCACTCATTTTCACTTGAACTCCGAAGAGATGGTAGGTGATACATGCTCAGTACTTTGTACTTGTACTCACTGTGGCATTCATCCGAGTTGAGGTTGAGCCGGCTCCGACCAACGAGTTAACTACGTCTCTTACGAATATTGAGCACATCTGCTGCTGAGGTGTAGAGTTCGTGTTCTGAGTTTCAGTAAGAATACAAGTTCACATGTGGTCCTTAGTCACAAGCATACACACTTTGGGATATTGAGCTCCGTAGCAGTTTATCTTACCGTTAACTATCGATCGTCGCAGAGGATTCGCTGACCAAATCACCGCCGATTATCGAAGCAGACGTAGGCTATGTTTGAAGCTTTAATAAAAGTTGAAGGGTTCTTCACTTCCAGTGGTCTTCTAGCATGCTGGACACCAGCCCACAATTACTGAGAGCTCTTACTATGAGTAGATAGACGTTAAGTCTACACTAAGCTCATCCGTCCTTTTGACAGGTTTTGTTTTTAGTCCTGGCAAACCTAGCTGGGGTGCTGGTTTAGTCACCGACTATCTGCCATGCAGCAGGTTGTACTGAAGTCCATGTAACGACAAACACTCATGAGAGACCTCACAAATTACCTGATAGTGCCATGCAATGTAATCGAACTTGAAATTACAGGTTTCTAAATAAAGATCTTTAAAAAAATCTAATTACACCAGAAATTCTATAAACAATTCATAAACTAATGCGTTTTAATATTATGCCCATGTGAATCGTGAATGTATGGCTTCGTTAGTTTATACGTAAATCTAGCATAGAAAAGGAACTGTCGTTTCTTAATCATTTTAGATATATAGCTTTACTTCATTGTAGGCCTGGTTGAGCAAGACAGCAGTAAACAAGCTTTCAATAGAGAGTACCTCGTCTTGTTGTATATTCACAGCTACATACTCCAGCACATCCATAAGAGATGTTATCTCTGGACAAATACCACAGTAAATTTGAATTTTTAACGATGTATTTACATCAGCTTTTATATGTAAAGATATATAGAAGGCTATTTTAATTTAAGGCTGCTTTTATTGGCCACCAACTTTGTCCCAAACTACTAATCACGACTGTAAAGAGACAGAGAGAGAGAGGAGCAAGAGAGATCGATACACATACACACATATATGAATGTATATATAACAACTGTAAAACTATAATATATCATATATAAATATATATATATATATATATATATATATATATATATATATATATATATATATACATATATAAAATACAAAGATGGGACAAGAACGCAAAACATCCAGACAGTTAGGTGATACAACAAAAACGGGACAACAAAACATCCAGACAGATGAGACAAAGAAAACAAGGACGAGTCATTCAGAATTTTCTTTCCTCAGTCGAGTTCTCAACCACAGGGTTCTGGGTCCAGTCCCCATCAGTGTCACTTTGGGCAAATGTCACCCACGATATCCTCGAGTTGACCAAAGCTTTCTGACTAGATATGGTAGACGGAAACTGAAAGAAACCCGTCATATATATGTGTGTACCTTTGTGTTCATCGTTGTCACTACTTGGTAAGCGGTATTGGAGTGTTTATATCCCTTTAAAAATAGCGGTTCGGCAAAAGTGAACGATAGAATAA
>NW_021834032.1:0-22500 GCF_006345805.1 Octopus sinensis | reverse complement strand
ATTTAGCCCCAGGCGACTATAGACGTCACTAGAAGAGCCGACACCATCACGGTGTCCTTGCTAGCCTGTAAAGGGAGATCAGCCTCCCCGAAGATACGGATGCTACACACGGACCGGTTTCGAGGTAGTCGCCTCTCGTGTGTAGCATCCGATCTTCGGGGAGGCTGATCTCCCTTTACAGGCTAGCAAGGACACCGTGATGGTGTCGGCTCTTCTAGTGACGTCTATAGTCGCCTGGGGCTAAATGCATCAGTACACCCCCACCACCCCGCCTGTCCCTAGCCACATTCAGATGGCTGATCCCGCTTATATTACGAGCAGTTACTGTTTATACCTCGCTCAGAGATTTATTATGTTTTATATATATATATATATATATATATATATATATATATATATATATATATATATATATATATATTATAAATATTTACGGAGATGTACTTGCATAGCAAGTGACCTGATCTGAGATCGTGTACTGGAACGAAAACAATTGGAGAATGGAAGGTGTTTATAAGCCATTTAAGAAACACACAAAAACCGTTAGATTCACTTCAACATTTAAATTTAATTTGCCAAAATATTTTTGTCGCTTTGATATATGTGTGTGTATGTGTGTGTGAGTGTGTATATGCGGTGTACGTACGCTCACTCATATATAAGCAGATACATACGCACTCACATATACATACATAGTACATACATACATACATACATGCATGCATGCATGCATACATAAATACGCACAAACATACATACATACATACATACATACATACATACATACATACATACATACATACATACATACATATACTAGCGAAATCTGACGTTTTGTAGATGAGAGATGAGGATTCGAAATGGAATGAAAGGTTCGTTTGACTCTTCGAAACTGTGTCTCTGAGTCATTGGTGTGACTTCGATCAAAGACAAACAAGTGAAAACGTGTCAGCTGCAACATTGCCTTTTATTATTTATTATCAAAAGTTGAAAAAAAAAAAAAGAAAAATAAATAATTAAAAACAGAAAGAAAGGAAAAGAGAAAAAGAAAAAACAATGCAAACCGATAACAAAATAAGATGGCGGAGATATTTAAAATTTTAAAAACAGTATGCGAGAGTGTGAGCTTATCTTTCGATCTCGCTCGTTGCTATTTCACTGTTCTTATCAATAGCGTGGAAGATCCGCTAACAGTTTAGCTACGGAACAAAGTGAACACTTAGTGTGGCCATTGTAATAGTGAGAAGCACCTTATCATGTTTTCTTATTGCAGTGAGAACCAACATGACGTACACAGCCTGAGGATATATATACAATCTTTAACTTTTATTCGCACTCGGTCCCTCTTTATTACTTTTCTCTCACAATTGTACTTCTTTTTTGCTGTCGTGTTTTATTCAATTTTTTTTTGTTTTTTTCAAGATATTTTCATTCTACACTTCTTTTTATTCTTTCTCATTCTCTTTTAATTTTACACTCACCGTCTCTCTCTCCTCTCTCTTTCTCTCTCTTCATTATCTTATTCTCTTTTCTCCTCTACAATCTTCCTTCGACTCTATCTTTTCTCTGTATTTTACCCTTTTCTTCATATCTTTCTGTCTCTCTCCTCCTCCCTCTTCTTCAGTGAGAGTGTTTCTACATATTTGCTCTCCCATATTACACGCTACCGTCTTGTATGAGAAATATATTAGATAGTGTCGACTAAGGTTACACCATGTCCAAGTTGTCATGGCTGGAACGCTTTTTAATCATCGGCCTGCTTAATCCCACAATCGACTCGGGGTTAACCAACAACTTCCTCTTTTTCATCAATAGTCTTATTGTCACCTTGTCTTCGTTCTCTTCTACTTTCTCCAATGTTTTCTGTCTTCCCTCTGTCGTATATTATCTCTCTTCAACTGTTGTTTAGTCACTCCTCCTCCTCCTCCTCACACATTCTTTTTTACACCTTTCCCTTCTTCAACCATTAATATCTATTGTGAAATGAGAATGTGCGATTATTGTTCTTTGAAGAAGAACATCCAAACAATAGCTTAAGGATATCGGCAATGCACAACAACCCCAGCATCAATAATATCGCCACCACTACGATCATCATCAGCAGCAGCAGCAGTAGTAGTTGTAGTAGTAGTAGTAGCAGCAGCAGCAGCTATAGTGATTAATTACAACAGCCACTATAGTGTCATGAACAAGAACAACAATATGACTAATTACTGAGATAGCAGTGTCAATAGCAACGACAATTGCAACAGTAATTATCAAGATCAACGAATGCAACCACAGAAACAGGAGGAATAGGAGAGAGACTTGTGCAACAACAGAAACACTATCGACGATTATGTTAGCAATAAGGAAGGAAATAATAATTATGAAGATAATAATCCTTTCTACATCAGGCACAAGGCCTGAAATTTTGGGGGAGGGGACAAGTCGATTATATCGACCCCATTGCTCAACTGGTACTTTATCGACTCCGAAATGATGGAAAGCAAAGTCGACCTCGGCGGAATTTGAACTCAGAACGTAGCGAAGACGAAATGCTGCGAAGTGCTGACAACTCTTATTTCTTTATTGCCCACAAGGGGCTAAACATAGAGGGGACAAACAAGGATAGAGAAACGGATTAAGTCGATTACATCGACTCCACTGCGTAACTGGTACTTATTTAATCGACCCCAAAAGGATGAAAGGCAAAGTCGATCTCGGTGGAATTTGAACTCAGAACGTAGCGACGACGAAATGCTGCGAAGTATTTCACCCGATGTGCTAACGATTCTGCCAGCTCGCCGCCTTAACTATGCAGACAATGATTTCTATCATAGGCAAAATGCTTCATGTTATGTAGAGAGGGATACGGTTTGATTTAAATAACAACAGTATATGGCTGGTAGTATTTAATCGATGTCACGAGATTGAAAGCTAAAGTTGAAGATGGTGGGATTTGAACTCAGAATGTAAAAGAAGAAACATTAAGTAAATGCCTCTTTCTACAATAGACACAAAACCTGAATTTTTGCTGGTGTGGTGAGTAGTCGATTGTGTTGCTCAAGTGGTACTAATTTTATCGACTCCAAAAAGATGAAAGGTAAAGTCGACCGCCCGTCCTTTCGGGGTCGATAAAGTAAGTACCATTTGAACACTGAGGTTGATGTCTTCTGCTTTGCTAATTTTGTTAACCACCTTTAGCTACACCTTCAATAATAGATTCTAATTCAGGTACAAGATAAGCAGTTTTTGAGAGGTGGAGTTAGTCCACATCATTGACCCAAATACTTTATTGGTACTATGTTTTATCGACCCCGAAACGATGAAAGGCAAGGTTTCCCTCGTCAGGATTTGAACTCTGAACGTAAAGACAGAAAAATACCGCAAGGCATTTTTGCCGACGCTCTAACATTTTAGTTGGGTCACTGTTATTGTAACACCATTAACCATCACATAAATTTGGACAACGTCATTAAAAATCTCTTTAATGGTCATTAAAGAGAACGAACATTTTTGTTGGAAAGTGTAGGCTCTATGTACATTTAATTCGGTTATCTTAACACAATCGTTTTATATTTTCAACATAAAGCAAGTGTCTTCGTTGCCAGCCAATATGATTTTCAAGGTCTTTTCTGCCTGCCTTTAAAACAAGCCGTTTGAGTCAACAACAATGCCTCTTATTCGGTTATTCAACTCACATGTATCAGGTCATGCCATAAGTTCTGTCCGAATTTTGAATAAAGAAAACAAGTGATCAAAAGTTATATATAATTGAAATTTAATCATCAATGTACTTTCCCTGGTTATCTATGACTTCCTTCCATCTATTTACAAGCTTTTTAATCCCATCAATGTAAAACTCTTTTGGTTTCAAAGCGAAGAACTCTGAAATGTTTCGACCTCCTCCTGGCTTGCGAAAGTTATGCCCTTCAAATGATTCTGTAAACTACGAAACAAATAGTAGTCTGAAGGAGTAAGGTCGGGAGAATAAGGTGGATGAGGAATTTTTTCCCAACCAAGCTCTTCGATCTTCTGTGATGTGATCTTTGCAGTGTGGGGTCGCGCATTGTCCTGCTGAAACATCACTCCTTTTCGATTCGCTAAAGCGGTTAATTTTTTCTTCAAAGCTTGGTTCAAACGCTCTAATTGCTGACAGTAGACTTGAGCATTGATTGTTGCATTAGGTGGTAAAAATTCAAAGTGAATTACGCCTTTGCAATCCCACCAGATAGAAAAAAAAAAGAACCTTTTTCTTATGAAGTTCCCTTCTCGGTTGTGGTTGATCTTTTTCCTTTTTACCAAGCTACTGTTTACGACGTTTAACATTTCGATAGAAGATCCATTTTTCGTCACCAGTCACAAGTCTATCCAAAAAGGGTGAAATGAGTTCGCGAGAATGGAGAGAAGAGCTGTACTCATAAAGCATTATGTGCCTCAAATGCTCTTTGGATACTTCCATGTTAGAAAGGGTTTTAATCAAAGAAATTTAAATTCTATTATTCTGTAAAATAATATTTAATTAGTTTAAATGCACACAAATGCATAAAAATACATTTTAATTCCATTAGACATTCTAAAATACTATCAAATTTCATTCAATTTTAAAAAAGGTAAAATCGGACAGAACTTATGGGGATGATCTGATAATATTAGCCAAATCTCCTTCAAACCACATACTATTACCTTATAAAAAAAAAAGGAAACATTAAATAACCTAGTTTTAGACACACTTTTGTCTAAAGGACACACTGGAGGATGTAGTCTTAGATATAACTATGTCTGAAAGACACATTAACTAATATACTTTTCAGTACTCGAAAAAAAAAAAAAAAGATAAGATAGCTCCTGTGTACAATATTTTAAAAATTATATGTCTGGTCGATTTGAATTAAACTGAGGACAAACAACAGAGGTATTAAATATCTTATGAATTTCAATTGGGTGAGATCGATAATGACGAATACAATGAAATTTAAATTTTGATGTTATCATGTTTGGTAGAATATAGAACATTTTTCGCATCAATATTTCTATTTGCAAAGAGGTCGTGAGCTGGCAGAATCGCTAGCACGCTTAGCAAAACGCTTGGCTGCATTTCATCCGTCCTTACGTTCTGAGTTCAAATTCCACCGAGGTCGACTTTGCCTTCCATCCTTTCGGGGCCGATAAAATAAGTACCCTTCGTGTAATGGGGTCGGTGTACTCGATTTGTCCCCTTCCTCCCAAAATTTCAGGTCTTAGTATTTGCACAAAATCAAGAATGTGAATATATTCATTTAAAGAGTCTCACATAGGAGAATCTTTATGATGACGAATTTTCACTGTGCTGCTAATAAATTGAATTTGCAGGATGCGCGTCAGTTTCTTTTGCTCTTTCCTATAAAATCTTAACACTTATAGGTTTTGTGCAAATCTCTAGTTACATAGCCTAATGCATCTATTATGACAGGTACAAATGTCTGTTTGTCTGTCTGTCTGTCTGTATCTATCTATCTATCTATCTGTCTGTCTGTCTGTCTGTCTGTCTGTCTGTCTGTCTGTCTGTCCGTCCGTCCGTCCATCCATCCATCCATCCATCCATCCATCTATCTATCTATCTATCTATCTATCTATCTATCGATCTATCTATCTATCTATCTATCTATCTATCTATCTATCTATCTATCTATCTATCTATCCATCCATCCATCGATCCATCCATCCATCCATCCATCCATCCATCCATCCATCCATCTATCTTATCTATCTATCTATCTATCTATCTATCTATCTATCTATCTATCTATCTATCTATATATCTATCTATCTGTTTGCTTGTCCGTCTGACTATGTATCAATCTACTTTGTTTACGTAAACATACAAACTCATACACACATACACACTTGCACCTCATATATTCCTTGTTTAATGCATCGTGCACTTAGTACAACATATGACCATTGATTTAGAGTTTCGCACTTGCCCATAGACATATATATATATATAATATATATAATATATATTATATATATATATATATATAATATATATATAATATATATATATATATATATATATATATTATATATATATGATAAACATATACATACACATATACCATACACGCATACATACATATATGTACTTATATGAGTTCACATATTTATACACGCACACACGCACGTGTGCGCACATAAACACACACACACACACACACACGCACACGTACATACACACACATTAATATATATTGGGTTGTCCGGAAAGTTCGTGCTGATTTTTAAAGGGAAGAAAAAGGTCAATAAATACTTGCCATTACATTTTTAATCAACCTAATATGAACCATTTTGTTGCACAATGCGTCTCCATCATTCCTTTAACTTGAAAATACCCTCTTCCCAGAATTGAGGTGGTTTCATGGCAAAGAATTCATCAAGGTATCTTTTTACGTCTTCCAAGGAATTGGGAAAATGTTAAATATAGATGTAAAAAAGCGTACTTGTATAAGTGCTATTAACTCCACGCAGCAGTTTATGAATGCGCATATACATACATACGTACATACATAAGTGGAAATCCGAAGGAGCAATATCTGGTGAATATGGAGGGTGGGGTAACACATCCCAGCCGAGCTGCAGCAATTTTTGTCTGGTTCCCAAAGCATAAGTGTCAAAAATGAACTTTCTTATCTTCCATTTTAAAGGGTTACAGAATTAACACATGTTATAGGAACATAAATCTTTTCCACGAAAAGATAGCTTAAACTGTGCTCTAAATGGAGGTGTAGTCTAATCCTATTTTATGGACTGAACCATGTTCTAAAATAAGTCGAAAGGTAGCTACTAGAAATCGGCACGAACTTTCGGACAACCCAATATATATATATATATATATATATATATATATATATATGTACACACACACACACACCACACACACACAACACACACACACACCCCCACACACACACACACCACACACAAACAAGCTATAAGCATTAGAAGCAGCTTCTGTGGCGAATATATATGCATATATATATGAGTGTGTGTGTGTTACTTTATATGTTACATATGTATTAATATAATCATGAATACATGCATAGATGTAATATAAACACTTATACCTAAATGCAATATATGTATATCAATTTATGTTTGTGTATATGCGTGTAAATGTATTTATGTCCGTGAATATATGTGCAAGTATGTACGTGTTTGTAGACATTCTATACCTCCTGTGACGGTAACAGTATTTTCATAGCTATTACTGGAGGTCAAGTGGAACACGATTGGGAAAATGTTAAATATAGATGTAAAAAAGCGTACTTGTATAAGTGCTATTAACTCCACGCAGCTGTTTATGAATGCGCATATACAGACACATACATATAAATATATATATATATATATATATATAGATACACACATCTCTCTCTCTCTCTCTCTCTCTCTCTCTCTCACTATAATATATATATATATATATATATATAATATAATAAACCTTTACATAAATAAATAACGTGAAATACACGAAGGGACGAAATAAAAGACAAACGGGTCATTCAAAGCCTTCGTTCTTCAGTCAGAAACTGATTCCTCATCGCAGATTTCGGCTGTTTATATATATATGTGTGTGTGTGTATACATGGTGGACCAAAAGTCGTGCACAAAATAAGTTCAACACCGCTCCGGAATTATCAAAAGACATACTTCAGTTTTTCTAAAATTGAATAAAATGCATAAAATAATGATGGAGCAAACACCATGACGTGAAGGAAAAGACAAAAAGAGAGTACCTGTGGCGAGTGAGAAAATTATTGGCTTCAAAGCTGAATGCTAGAAACATAATTTCGGCAATAAACTCGCGCGCAGTCGCAGATGTTAGGTACGGCGCTAGAATCCTGAAGTGGACAGAGGAGGAGCTAAAGGAGATAGGAAGACAAGAAAGCTCCTAATGACGCATGGAGCCCATCATCCACATGAAGGCACTGATCGCCTATACATGAAGAGAGCAAATGGAGGATGGGGATTGATAAGTGTGGAAGACTGCGTGCATATCGAACTCGAGAGTTTAATGAGACACCTAGCCCAATGTAAGGAAACCATGCTAATGGCAGTTAGGAATGATGAAGTATTGAAAGCAGAGAAAAAATGGGAAAAGAAAGGAAGAAGTACAAAAAGGACACGAAGAAGAATTACGCAAGAAGGGACTACACAATCGATTCCATGTAGCCACAACAGAAGTTGCTGGAAAAAATAGGTGGAAAAAATAGCTGATGAAAGGAACTCTAAAAAAAGAGACCAAGAGCACTATACTGGCGGTGCAGGACCAAACTTTGGCCACGAACTGTAGGGCCGACCTGGGGAATGAGCAAGTGTCTTCGCTGTGCCGCATCTGCGATAGAGTAGATGAAACCATTGCCCATATCCCGAACCAATGTCCTAGACTTGCCCAAAACCACGACCAGGTAGCGAAAGTGCTACATTTGGAAACTGTGCGAAAAGTGGGAGCTAGAGAGAGGCAAGATGTGGTATGAGAACAAATCGCAGTGAGTGGCAGAGTCGGAAACTAGCAAAATCCTCTGTGATTTCCCAATCCAAACAGATTAGGTGCTAGAGGATAACAGACCGAACCGAGTAGTGGTGGACAAGGTGCATCATATATGCTATATGGTCAATGTTGCATGCCCCTTTGACCCACTAATAGTCGAGAAGGAAAGCGGTAAGATAGATACAACTGTCTTAAGTACGAAATAGCATGGCTCTGGAAAATGAAGAAGGTGAAGATAGTGCCAATTATTGTTGGGTCCCTGGGAACAGTATCAGAAGACATCAAGAGGAATATAAAAGAAATTGTAATAGAGTGCCCAGTAGAACTGTTACAAAAGGTTGGCCTCCTTGGCACGGTCGGAATATTCAAGAAAGTATTAGATAGCTGAAAAGAACGAATAGCAGGTAGTAAGTACGCTACGCATGCAAGTCTCCAGGACCTCCAACAAAACCTGTAATAAAGAGAAAAACAATAATCCTTTCTACTAAAGGTACAAGGCCGGAAATTTTGTTGGAGGGGGCTAGTCGATTACATCAACCCCAGTTCTCATCTGGTACTTAATTTATCGACCCCGAGAAGATGAAAGGCAAAGTCGACCCCGACAGTATTTGAATTCAGAACATGAAGACAGACGAAATACCTATTTCTTTACTACCCACAAGGGGCTAAACACAGAGAGGACAAACAAGGACAGACAAACGGATTAAGACGGTTATATCGACCTCAGTGCGTAACTGATACTTATTTAATCGACCCCGAAAGGATGAAAGGCAAAGTCGACCTCGACGAAATTCGAACTCAGAACGTAGCGGCAGACGAAATACCGCTAAGCATTTCGCCCGGCGTGCTAACGATTCTTTTCTACTCTAGGCACACGACCCGAAATTCTTGAGAGATGGAGCCAGTCGATTAGATCAACCCCAGTACGCAACTGGTACTTAATTTATTGACCTCGAAAGAATAAAAAGCAAAGTTGACCTCGGCGGAATTTGAATACAGAACGTAAAGACAGGCAAAATGCCGCTAAACATTTTGCCCGGCGTGCTACGATTCTGCCAGTTCACTAATAGTAGTAGCAACAACAACAGCAACAGCAACGACGACAACAACAACAGCAATAATAATAATAATAATAATAATAATAATAATAATAATAATAATAATAATAATAATAATAATAATAATAATAATAATAATAATAATAATAATAATAGCTTAGCGGTTAGAGCGTCGAGCTTACGATCGTGAGGGTGTGAGTTCGAATCCCGGACCGGGCTGCGTGTTGTGTTCTTGAGCAAGACACTTTATTTCACGTTGCTCCAGTTCACTCAGCTGTAGAAATGAGTTGCAACGTCACTGGTGCCAAGCTGTATCGGCCTTTGCCTTTCCCTTGAATAACACTGAAGAGGGGAGGCCGGTATGCATGGGCGATTGCTGGTCTTTCATAACCAACCTTGCCCGGACTTGTGCCTGGGAGGGTAACTTTCTAGGTGCAATCCCATGGTCAGTCATGACCGAAGGGGGTCCCAACTATAATAATAATAATAATGATAACAACAACAACAACAACAACAACAACAATAATAATAATAATAATAATAATAATAATAATAATAATAATAATAATAATAATATCATAAATAAAATGTTGACACCTCAAATGTAAAACTTCTTCCCTGAAGACGGAGGCTCGTATTATCCGATGATGGAATCAAGTTACAATCGTTATTTTGGACCACCAAGCCCCAAGAAACAGCTGTAGGACTCGTAAACCACTTATGCAACCCCTTTAATTACTGATATCGTTTCTATTCTATGTAAGTAGTACCATTTTATAAGTAAACATATGTACATTTTTTTAATATTAAATTTTGTATATCGACTTGTATATTTTTTATATATCAACTTGCCGAACTTGCTTATCCTTACATTTACTCCTCTACCTGCTCATGTTTAAACCTCTTGAGCACTACGAAGTGTATTCTATACAGGGAATATTTGTCTCTCATCTATAAACCGTGTGTGAGTGTGTGCGCACGCGCGCGTCTGTGCACGTGTGTATGTATGTATGTATATATATGTATGTACGTATGTATGTATGTATGTATGTATGTATGTGTGTATATATATATATATATATATATAATTTCAACAATTGAGGGTAAAATTAATTAATTAATCAATTTCACCAAGTATTCAGTATGCAAAGGGACCATTTAAGGCGAATTCAAATTATTACATTATATAAAAGGGCTTAGTAAAATAAATTACTTTGCCGCATACTGAACTCATTAGAAATAGCAGCTAAAAAAAACTTTTTTAAAACTATTTCTAATACTTAAAGAAAACCTCTCTCATATAGTGTTTGCTCAATTCAACTCACGCAAATATGGGGGTAGAGACATTAAAAAATCAAGTGCAAAGGTTATTTGAGAACGTACGTTTCAAGATTAGTCAAAGTCGACATTTCTATCATCAGCTCAGAACTCCCTGGTTGGATTTGAAAACACTGAAAGTGGGAGCATACCCTTTCGGCTTCCTCTCGCTTCTGAAGATCTGCTCGTAACTAACAGTGCCAACAAACTCAAAAATGCAAGCGAAGAATTTCTGCTCTCCCCTTTCCACCAGCGTGGGTTAAAATCAGTAAACACTATGCTTTTTTGGTAAAATCCGCGGCATTATATAGAGAGAGATGAATTATAATTTCAACAATTGAGGGTAAAATAATTAATTAATCAATTTCACCAAGTATTCAGTATGCAAAGGGACCATTTAAGGCGAATTCAAATTATTACATATATAAAAGGGCTTAGTAAAATAAATTACTTTGCCGCATACTGAACTCATTAGAAATAGCAGCAAAAAAAAAACTTTTTTAAAAAACTATTTCTAATACTTAAAGAAAACCTCTCTCATATAGTGTTTGCTCATTCAACTCACACAAATATGAGAGAGGTTTTCTTTAAGTATTAGAAATAGTTTTAAAAAAGTTTTTTTTAGCTGCTTATTCTAATGAGTTCAGTATGCGGCAAAGTAATTTATTTTACTAAGCCCTTTTATATAATGTAATAATTTGAATTCGCCTTATAATGGTCCCTTTGCATACTGAATACTTGGTGAAATTGATTAATTAATTAATTTTACCCTCAATTGTTGAAATTATAATTCATCTCTCTCTATATAATGCCGCGGATTTTACCGAAAAAAAGCATAGTGTTTACTGATTTTTACCCACGCTGGTGGAAAGGGGAGAGCAGAAATTCTTCGCTTGCATTTTTGAGTTTGTTGGCACTGTTAGTTACGAGCAGATCTTCAGAAGCGAGAGGAAGCCGAAAGGGTATGCTCCCACTTTCAGTGTTTTCAAATCCAAACCAGGGAGTCTGAGCTGATGATAGAAATGTCGACTTGACTAATCTTGAAACGTACGTTCTCAAATAACCTTGCACTTGATTTTTTAATGTCTCTACCCCCATATTTGCGTGAGTTGAATTGAGCAAACACTATATGAGAGAGGTTTTCTTTAAGTATTAGAAATAGTTTTAAAAAAGTTTTTTTTAGCTGCTATTTCTAATGAGTTCAGTATGCGGCAAAGTAATTTATTTTACTAAGCCCTTTTATATAATGTAATAATTTATATATATATATATATATATATATATATATATATATATATATATATATATATATATATATGTAGCACAAACCAAAACTCATAGGCCACTTCCAGGTTAAAAGGTTATGGGAACGGCGTGGATGGCATTGATGTTACAAGAACTTTGTATACTTGAACATAATTAAGATAACAAGTAAAGGATAGGAAAATGACTGATAAAGATTTAAATGGAATGCGATGAAATGATAATAAAAGAACTGAGAGAACTGGTGATAATAAAATACGGTAAATTAAATGGAAATAAAGGAGCTGAATAATAAAAGGAAATAAAATGAGATAGTAACAAAAGAACCGATAAAAATAATGGTTTCAAATTTTGGTATAGAGCCAGCAATTTTGGAGGAAGAATGTAAGTCGATTACATCAACCCCAGTGCTCGTCCTTAATTCATCGACCCCACAGAAGGATAAAAGCAAAATCGACCTTGACGGAATTTGAACTTGGAAACGGATGAAATATCGCCAAGCATTTTGCTCAGCGTTGCTAACGCTTCTGCCAGCTGGTCGCCTGCAAAGCCATTTAGAATAAATAAATAAATAAATAAATAAATAAATAAATAAATAAATAAATAAATAAATAAATAAATAAATTGAGGTAATCGCCGACATTATACTAAGCACGTGTTAACTCGGTATTTTAAAAGACCAAGGTCATCTTCTATAAGAAAACAGTAAAGAGAGAGAGAGAGTGTGTGTGTTCTAAAAAAAAAAAAAAATAAGAAGGATGAAAACATTGCGCATGGAACTTGTAGCGAATCTGAGAGATATCCAGAAGTACAAATGTAATTCGATAAAATTTGGGAACCAGTTACGGAAGTGTGCTTGCCAGTCAAGTGATTTGACCTGAGATCGTTTGTTGAAACCAAAACGATTGCCATAGAAAAACATACAATGACTGTTAACCTCACTTAAAACATTTATTATTTGTTATCTGAGGAAGGTGACGACCTGGAAAAATACGGAGATGGTTAGGATTTTCAAAATGGAGGCGGCAAGATACTGAGTCCGTCTTGGAAGAAATAAATATAACAAACCGCGCACGCATACACACACAATGCACATCTAATCGTGCGCCGATTGAAGATCGCACTGTACTCACTCAATTTAGGGAAGTGTTTATCCAAAGCTGTTAAAAATTTTACTGAAATGTCAGTATCTTTTAGTCTGTCGAATGCCGCATTATACCTATTTCTTTACTACCCACAAGGGGCTAAACACAGAGACGACAAACGAGGACAGACAAACGGATTAAGTCGATTATATCGACCCCACTTCGTAACTGGTACTTATTTAAACGACCCCGAAAGGATGAAAGGCAAAGTCGACCTCGGTGGAATTTGAACTCAGAACGTAACGGCAGACGAAATACGGCTACGCATTTCGCCCGGCGTGCTAACGTTTCTGCCAGCTCGCCGCCTAAAGCTCGCCGCATTATATAGTATAGTCCTCGATTTATTAATTCTTTTGTGTGTGTGTGTGTGGGGGGGGGGTCATTATTCTTTTGGGAAGTAGGCCTATATTTATGAAAACTATCCGTTTTTTGAAGGGATTTGTCTGCATTGTTGTTATAATACTTGTCTATATTACTATCACTCGATATATTCCTTCCTTTAAGGATGGTACTCGTATTTTTTTGTGCCTGTCTCAGTATTGCTTAAATTACCGGTTTTGCTAGGGGGTTTAACTGCACTTTCGCGTTTGTCTATATCAGTATTATCTATGTTACTATCCCGATTCATAATTCGATTATTTTCATTATTAACTTAATCCGAGCGCTGCTAGCAGAGATGACCTTTCGCTTATGGAGGTTTTCCCCAGTTATTTTCACTATTCCTGTTATCCGTAAATGCTAGGTTCTGGGTCCTATTTCTATTCTCCCTATATCCTGATTCCACCATTGTTTCTAAAGATCTCATTCGCGGAACGTCTAGATATGCAGGTCGAAATGTCTATAGATTGGGTGATATTTTGGGGTGGTTAGAGTCAAAATTAATATATGTTCTTCACGATTATATACTAAAGCTGATTTCTTAGAAGTTATCTTGGATTTGAGTTCGGGCGAATATCAACCATACCACAAAACCAATAACCTCGAGTATATAATTTCAGCTGTTAAGTAAAACTGTTATCGTGTGTATGTGTGTGTGTGTGTGTGTGGTGTGTTTGTTTGTGTATGTTTGGTTGTGTGTGAAATAAAACAAAGCACAAAAGTTGTTTATAACATTATATTAAACCATCTTATGTATGTTTCATTAAAATAATGATTATCACTTACATAATATAAATCATATAATAACAACGTATAGTCAAATGTATGTTTACATTACTCGACTGTTGAATTGTTGGTTACTTCTGTCAACAGTACAACAAACCACAATGTTACATGTAAAGGTTACATATCTCTGAGTATTTGACAAATCATTTTGATTATGTTATGTACATTATGTAATGAGGAATAATTTTTTTCTATTAAAGAAGCGTGCGTAAGATAAACAGCCATGTTATGATTTACTTTCCATACGTACTCCGTGACATACCCAAATGCTAGATTCATACCAAACGATGGGAGTAAAATAACAGAAAGGAGAATACATATGTTCTAAATACTGGTTATTTGTGGTGCAATTCGAAACTCAAACAGCACTACACACACCACACACACACGCACACACACACACACACGCGCGCACATTATTAATAAACGGCAGAAGTCACAGAGTGACTCAAGTGCCGAGAGTTGGCATTTATCAAACCTTGATAAGTATCATACACGAAACTCTCGGCCCTTCGGTCAATCTGCAACTTCTGCAGATTTGAGTTCAATATTTCCTGTTTATGTCACTAAACCTGTATATATATATAATATATATGTATATATTATATATATATATATATTATATATATATATTATATATATATATATATATATATATACTATATTTATATATATTATATATATATATATATTAATGTATATATATATATATATATATATATATTATATATATATATATAATATATATGTATATATATATATGTATTATATATATAAAAGAGAAGTTGGTGTCTGTCTCCTACGATTTAGATTCCTATCTACTCCCACATTTTGCGGTGCAGTTTAACCAAAACCGGGTATCTTATAGTCGTGAGTCATATCGAGCCCTTCTGGGTATTAGCACGCGTCTACGATGAGTCTACGATTAAAAAATAAAAATTACCATAATTTTTTTCCCATTTTAATGCATTTTTTTCGCTAAGGGAAGTAACTCTCTAAAAATGTCTACGATGAGTCAACGATTTAAAAAAAAAATTACCATCATTTTTTTTCCATTTTGAATGCATTTTTTGGCTATTTTTTGGCTATAACTCTCTAAAAAGGCTTATATAGTTATTTTCCTTACAAACCCGAGCAACGCCGGGCGATACTGCTAGTATATATATATATATATATTATTATAAACAATTGCAGCGTGGAAGGTGTTTATAAGCCATTTAAGAAACACACAAAATTTTGCAAAATTTTATTTTGACAAATTAAATTTAAATGTTGAAGTGAATCTAACGGTTTTTGTGTGTTTCTTAGATGGCTTATAAACACCTTCCACGCTGCAATTGTTTTCGTTCCACCACACAATCTCAGATCAAGTCACTCGCTATGCAAGTACATTTCCGATATATATATATATATAAATTGAGAGAGAGATGTATGTGTATGTGTTTGTGTATTATACATATATATATGTACATACACGCACATACATACATACATACATACATACATACATACATACATACATGCATACATACATATATGCACATACATGCATACATACATACATACATACGTACATACATACATACATACATACATACATACATACATAATACATACATACATACACATCGTTGAGCATACGTACGTAATGAATATCGTGTTTCAGACGTCAGAATGAATTGCATTTTTTTTAGAACAAACTGCAACCAAAGTAGAGAAATACGATAGAAACAGTATGACGCAACAGCAGCGGAAATAGCGATGGAAGACATAATAATGCCAATTCCAACGAAACAACAAATCAAATTAACTCACAGAAAAGAAAGATAGTTTAGAGACATCAGATATAATAATGCAGCACCTGGTTCGAATGTTTGCAAATTACATAGCGTTAAGTAAGCATGGTGATGGTTCGTTCGTACGTCTTATTAACGACAAAACATTTGTTATTTATTTATGCTTTTAGGTAGGTTCTTCGTCATACGTCTCTCTCCTCTCTCTCTATCTTCCTCTATCTTTGTCCCTGTCTCTATCAGTCTGTCTGTCTGTCTGCCTGTCGGTCTGTCTCTTCTTTTCTTTCTTTCTTTCCTTCTTTCTCTTTTTCACCCCTTCCTCGAAAATATATTCCGGGCTGACTTGCTATCTTTACTACACCTTTTTTTTTTTGCCTACAGCAAGAATTTTTCTCCGTGACAAAATGCAGTGAATGGCTTTCATATATGTTCGAATATGTCTGAAGCACATTTGAACAGTAACAAGCTTACTACATATTCTGTAATAAATTTAGCTACTCCTTTTTGAAGTACCATATAGCATGTTCATCAATCTCTCTCATAATTTCTGACTTGTGCCACCCCACATCCAAGAGCGAATGGATTAATATTTTTTCCCTGCTACTCCGTACCACGAAGCAATACCCTTCCTTTTTACGATCCAAGATGTAATGTCTTTCTTTTATCACAGCTATGCGAATTAATGTCTTACCCTTTGCCATGGACCAATGGCCGTTGTTCTTTTGCGAATACAAATTAAAGAGGAAACAAAAGACTCCCACTTTCTCTTTTTCTTTCGATTCGACGATGACGAATGCAACAACAATAACAAGAAGAGAAATTACATCAACTATTCTTTCAAATTTTGGCACAAGGCCAGCAATTTTGAGGGGAAGTGACAAGTGGATTAAATCGATTTCAGTCTTTGACTGTTACTTCTTTCACCGCCTCCGAAATGATGAAAAGCAACGTCAACCGCAGTGAAATTTGAACTCAGAACAACTCAGAACATTATGAACCGGAATAAATACCGCAAAGCATTTTTTTTTGCCTGAAGCTCTAACAATTTGGCCAGCTCACCACCTGAATGGCATTAAATTATTTCTTTCTAATTTTGGCACAATGCCAACAATTTTGAAAGAAGGAGTAAGTCGATTCATCAATTCTTGTGCTCAACTGGTGCTTGTTTTATCGATTCCGAAAGAATGATAAGGCAAATTCGACCTCTGCAGAATTTAAACTCGAAATGTAATGAGTCGGAAGAAATATTGCAAAGCATGTTTTCCGACATTCTGACAATTCTGCCTGTTGACTGCCTGAATGGTGTTAGATATTGGTTTCAAATTTTGGCACAAGGCCCGTAAGTTTGGGGGATGGGGTAAGTCGATTACATCGACTCCAGTGCTCGATTAGTACTTATTTTATCGACCTCTGAAGGATAAAAGACAAGGTCAACCTCGGCAGAATTTAAACTCAAAACGTGAAGGGCGAAATGCCGATAACATTTTGCCCGGCGTGCTAACAATTCTACCAGCACGCCGCCTTAACGGCGTTAAATAATAATATCTGAATTGTGATTATTATAACAATCAGCAGAAAGGCACAGTGCTGACATAATCGTTAGCACACTGGACGAAATTCATAGCAATAGTTCTTCCGTTTTTTTTTTTTTTATGTTTTGAGTTCAAATCCCGCCCCGGTCAATTTTGCCTTTCATCCTTTCGGGGTCGATAAAATGAGTACCAGTTGAAAACTGGAGTCGATGTAATCGACTGTCTCCCCTCACCTCCGCCAAATTTCAGTCCTTGTGTCTATAGTAGAAAGATTTATTGCAATCCTCAGAAGAGAATAAATGGTACCTTTTGAAATGTCACCATGTTGTTTAATGAAATCTGAATTTTCTTTCTTTTTCCTTTTCTATTTTTTGTGTTGTTGTTTTTTTTTTACTCTGAAAGAAAGAGCTAGATGTTAAGGCGGCGAGCTGGTAGAAACGTTAGCACGCCGGGCGAAATTCGTAGCCGTATTTCGTCTGTCGTTACGTTCCGAGTTCAAATTCCGCCGAGGTCGACTTTGCCTTTCATCCTTTCGGGGTCGATAAATTAAGTACCAGTTACGCACTGGGGTCGATGTAGTCGACTTAATCCCTTTGTCTGTCCTTGTTTGTCCTCTCTGTGTTTAGCCCCTTGTGGGTAGTAAAGAAATATATCGTCATCGATGTCGCTGATGTTCCCCTTAAACAATTTACGTGTTGGCAATTGAAGGGAAAACATGTTTAAGGAGGGAATTGCAGAAGGCTGGTTTTCTGTGAGAGAAACGACTGGATGTAGTGCTTAGTGCCGGGTTTAAGGAGTGAGACGCAATAATACATTGAATGAGAACAAGAGAAACGAATGCGTCAAGAGTGCCTAAATGGAGGTGGAACGAAACCACGTGTTCCTAGGAGTAGAATCCATTGTAATATTGTAGCTGGCAGTAAGGCGGTGATCTGGCAGAATCGTTAGCATGCCAAGCAAAATGCTTAGCGGCATTTTGTCGATAAAATAAGTACCAGTCGAGCACTTGAGCCGTTGTAATCGACTTAACTCTTCCCCCCGAAATTGCTGGCATTGTGCAAAAATTTGAAACCAATTATGTAGTTGACAGTAGCGTACTGAGTGTGTGGGTGTTGTAGAGGGATGTCTGCCCCTGGCGACGCTTTTGTGGGTGCAGCACGTTTGGGTTTGTTGTATAAACCTTTATAATCTGCGTTGACCCAGATGGGAGTGGGAGGAAATTCAAGGGCTGTCCAGATGGTACACACTCTAGTTACACCACTGGCGAGTAGAAGGGGAATAGAAGATGGGGGTGGGAATAGAAGACGGGGTGGTGTATGATGGTGGTGTATGATGGTGAGCAACGTCATGCTTATCAGTGAAATATTCTCTCTTTGGATGCAGTCTAGCATGCCTGCTTGCATAGCAGCTGCACCGCCCCGGAATAATTTACGCAATAAATAAATAAATAAATAAATAAATAAATAAACAAATAAATAAATAAACAAATAAATAAATAAATAAATAAACAAACAAATAGTAACTGAGGAAGAAAGCAAAAAACAAATTTGAAGAAAGAAAACAATAAAGAGAAAAATAACAGCAAATGTTAAACCATTACAAAACAAACTACTACTACTACTACTAACTACTACTACAACTACTACTACTACTACTACTACTACTACTACTACTACTACAACTACTACTACTACAACTACTACTACCACTACTGCTACAACAACTACTACTACTACTACTACAACTACTACTACTACTACTACTACTGCTGCTGCTGCTGCTGCTACTACTACTACTACTACTACTACAACTACAACTACAACTACTACTACTACAACTACTACTACAATTACTACTACTACTACTACTACTACTACTACTGCTGCTGCTGCTACTGCTGCTGCTGCTGCTGTTGCTACTGCTGCTGCTGCTGCATTTGGCTGCAGCTAATTGTTTTGTTAATTAACGTCTCATTACTGAGTCTTACGAAACATCTGCAGGTTCTGTTTGTTGTCTTCTCATTTCATTTCGTTTCATTTCATTCCAATGAAATCATCCTAATTGCATGTCTGTTTGTTGAAGTTGGCTCTACTGAGCATGCGTGCGGGCGGGCATTTGTGTGTATGTGTTTCTGTGTGTTTCTGTGTATGTGTGTCTGTCCAGGTAAGCGTGTGCGGTAGAAATGGGAATGATGTGGACATGTTAACAGTTGTCGCTGCTGTTGGTTGTTTAGCTCTAGGGGCCAGCTGTGGTCGAGCAAACCTAAGACAATACTGACATGACCATCACGACTTATATTGTCCAAGTAGAGAGAGAGAGAGAGTGAGGGGGGGGGGCATTTTATAAAAAATATTAAAACAGCACTGAAATCCTATTTCCCCAGATCAAGATCAATTAATTTTTATCAAAAGAAAAAAAAATGTGTAAAGGAAAATAATTAGAATTCAGTAATTAACAATTTCATATTAAATTTGTGAAATAAAAAGTTGAGTTCTGGGAGATTTAGAAATAATATCACAGGAAATGGTTCTTTCAATCGTTTCCCCCGTAACACTGTTGTGTGGAGACGCAATGGCCCAGTGGCCCAGTGGGGCAGCGGACTCGCGGTCGGAAGATCGCGGTTTCGATTCCCAGACCGAGCATTGTGAGTGTTTATTGAGCGAAAACACCTAAAGCTCCACGAGGCTCCGGCAGGGATGGTGGTGAGCCCTGCTGTACTCTTTCACCACAACTTTCTCTCGCTCTTTCTTCCTGTTTCTCTTGTACCTGTATTTCAAAGGGCCAGCCTTGTCACATTCTGTGTGTCACGCTGAATCTCCTCGAGAACTACGTTAAGGGTACACGTGTCTGTGGAGTGCTCAGCCACTTGCACGTTAATATCACGAGCAAGCTGTTCCGTTGATCGTATCAGCTGGGACCCTCATCGTCGCAACCGACGGAGTGCTCCTACTAACACTGTTGTATCACAAGATGTAGATAAATGCTCCGCAACAATAATAATGTTTATATTTAAAAGCGCGAAATATAGAAACTAAAAATCTGAAATATGAAGTGTTCACAACTAATGAAATAGGGAAGTGCAACCTTTAACATATCAAGCTAAACTCAGGATGTGAGGTCACAGAATGTGTTTCGTGTTTTCTAATTCACCTAGAGTCATCTGGGTACACAGACTGTATAAATTAAAACAAACAAACAAAAAACAGAATTTTAGGTTTTGATTACAAGAATTAAAGTAAATAAGCATTTTGGCAGCGAGCAGGAGAAAAGTATTAAAAGGGTTAATTTTTTTCTGGTCAAATTTGATTATATATATATATATATATATATTATATATATATATTATATATATGTATATTATATATATATACATATACATATATAATATATATACATATTCAGCTTTAATAAAAACATATTACTCTACTTTCGGTTTATGTGTACTATTTTTTTCCACTTGTTTTGCATTGTGTGCTTACTCAAATGTGTGTGTATATTATATATATATATATATATATATATATATATATATATATATATATATATATATATATATATATATAGATAGATAGATAGATAGATAGATATTTAGATATGTATGTATATATGTATATATATGTATATATATGATATATATAATAATATGTATGTATGCATGTGTGTGTTTGTGTGTGTGTGTGTGTTTGCCTGCGTGTGCTTGTGTGTGTTTGTACGTTAATCAAAGGAAGTAGATCAGTGACTTTGACCATTGCAGTCCTACCAGAAAAGTGGCATTGATGCAGCAAATGCATAGCTTGAACACCCGAGCGGGAAAAGACCAATGGTAAACATCCTTCACACAATCGCTCGACTTGCAAGGTGTAAGTTACACCATACTGACGTTAGATAACGTTGCCGATAAAGAGAACAGCAGGTAGAGTCTGAATTCTTTTAACATGGTGAATACTGCTAGAGATACGAATTACATTATAACAACACTAGTGAAATTATGACAGCACTTTACGATAGTAATGTTTAACTGTAGTGACGCTATATAGATACAATCATAGCACTCCGTCGGTTACGAAGACGAGGGTCCCAGCTGATACGATCAACGGAACAGGTTGCTCGTGAAATTAACGAGCAAGTGGCTGAGCACTCCACAGACACGTGTACCCTTAACGTAATTCTCAGGGAGATTCAGCATGGCACAGAGTGTGACAAGGCCGGCCCTTTGAAATACAGGTACAACTCATTTTTGCCAGCTGAGTGGACTGGAGCAACGTGAAATAAAGTGTCTTGTTCAAGGACACAACGCGTTGCCGGGAACTGAACTCACGAACTTACAATCGTGAGCCGAATGCCATAACCACTTAGCCACGAGCCTTCACATATAGATACAATAGAGATATTGAAATAACACTATAGTGACACTGATATGATACTATCGCAAGTTATAGCCATACTATAGTGATACCGTAACATCTCTATAAAAACGCAGCAACATTGTTGGACTTTAATAAACCATAGAATGACGAAGAATGACAAATAATTTAATAGTTGAAAATTGAGAAAACAGACTTCATTAAATGTTTAAAATAGGTAATTAGCTTCTCGTTTAATCAATGATGTTACTTAATTAGTTTCGCTTAATTGCTGTTGAAGTAACTTTAGGTTTTAAATAGATTTTGTTTGAACTCAAAACATTGTGAAATAGAAAGCAGCAGTAGTAAA
>NW_021834031.1:17500-22500 GCF_006345805.1 Octopus sinensis | reverse complement strand
CGATCCTATGACCGCGAGTCCGCTTCCCTAACCACTGGGCCATTGCGCCTCCACTGAGCTAATGTACAGCATATATATATATATATCTGATCATTATAACTGAATCATTTGTGCAGGTTGTTCCTCCAGAAATTGCAGAACCTTCTTTAACTGACTACGAGAAACTATTATAATCGAAATCTAGGCTATCGGCATGCAATAAGAAATTCAATGATAGCTCTTTTTGAACGTGACCGCTGGATTTTCCAAAAATAGCTGCTAAATCTGCTTCGAATTACCCGCTTCTTCCTTAGATACTGTTGCTGAGTTCACGGTTTCTCGGATAAAGAAAATATAATCACAATTATCAGGTCATCCCATAAGTTCTGTCCGATTTTACCTTTTTTAAAATTGAATGAAATTTAATAGTATTTCAGAATGTCTAATCGAATTAAAAATTATTTTTTTGCATTGTGTACATTTAAACTTATTAGATATTATTTTACAGAATAATAGAATTAAAATTTCTTTGATTAAAACCCTTTCTAACATGGAAGTATCCAAAGAGTATTTGAAGCACAGAATGCTTTATGAGTACAGAAAAAGAAACTATGCAGCCAAAGCGACTCGTAGCATACACTCAGTTAATGGGAAAGAATGCTTGAATGAAAGAACTTGCAGAAGATGGTTTGCAAAATTCAAAAGTGGAGATTTCAGCCTTGAAGATGAAGATCGAACAGGACGTCCAGTTGAGTTTGATGGAAAGCTTCTTAAGGCATTACTTGAAGAAAATCCTGCATTATCAGTTGAAGAATTGGCAAAAAAGCTTAGTTCAAGCCATACAACTGTTCATCGTCATCTTCAACAACTTGGAAAGGTTCCTAAACTTGGAAAATGGATGCCTCCGGAATTGCCCGAAAGCGACCGCAAATCCTGAGTTGACATCTGCTCTTCTCTCCATTCTCGCGAACCCATTTCACTCTTTTTCAATAGACTTGTGACTGGTGACAATAAATGGATCTTCTATCGAAATGCTAAACGTCGTAAACACTGGATTGGTAAAAGGGAAAAAGCTCAACCACAACCGAGAAGGGAACTCCATGGGGGAAAGGTTCTTCTCTCTATCTGGTGGGATTGCAAAGGAGTAATTCACTTTGAATTGTTACCACCTAATGCAACAATCAATACTCAAGTCTACTGTCAGCAATTAGAGCGTTTGAACCAAGCTTTGAAGAAAAAAAGATCCGCTTTAGTGAATCGAAAAGGAGTGATGTTTCATCAGGACAAAGCGCGACCCCACACTGCAAAAATCACATCACAGAAGATTGAAAAGCTTAGTTTGGAAAAAATTCCTCATCCACCTTATTCTCCCGACCTTGATCCTTCAGACTACTATTTGTTTCGTAGTTTACATAATCATTTGGGGCACATAAATTTCGCAAGCCAGGTGGAGGTCGAAACTGACATTTCAGAGTACTTCGCTCTGAAACCAAAATAGTTTTACATTGATGGGATTAAAGAAGCTTATAAACAGATGGAAGGAAGTCATAGATAATCAGGGAAAGTGCATTGATGATTAAATTTCAATTAAATATAACGTTTGATCACTTGTTTTCTTTATTCAAAATTCGGACAGAACTTATGGGATGACCTGATAGCATACTATTGACCATAATTCTCTTCAATTTTGAAGGCCCATGGCTCACTGGTTAGAGCGTTAGGCCGGACCGGGCTGTGTTCTCGAGTAATACACTTTATTTCACGTTACTCCTGCTCGCTCTGCTGTAGAAATGAGTAGCGACGTCACTGGTGCCAAACTGTATCAGCCTTTGCCTTTCCCTTGGATAAAATCGGTGGCGTGGGTAGGAGAGGCCGCTATGCATGGGTGACCGCTGGTTTCCTATAAACAATCTTGCCTGGACTTGTGCCCCGGAGGGTAACTTTCTAGGTGCAATTCTATGGTCATTCATGACAGAAAGAGCTCATTACCCTTTCTCTTCAATTAAAATTGACCAGTATCCACCACAAAATTTTCGACTATTGTTTATTTTTCAGAAATTTAAGATTTTTCATCTACATATCTCTCAGTTAATTGACCCCAAAATATTTTTGCAATCCCAAAAATTAAACACTAAGTTAACCCCGCTCGCTGGAATTGTAACATATTAGATAATGTAATCCAGATATTTCTAAAACGTGAGATTTTCGTGACTAGATTGTCTATGATAATAGATCTAATCGATTAGGGATCACTTGAAATTAAACAAAAACAATAAGCATTTCCCAATACAGGAACTTGCTGTCCTGCGGTATCTCGTTTCATTCCTACCATTTCAAAAATGTTGTGGAATTCTTCAAAAAATTTTGTAAGTAAAATAAGTTTGCTTGGTTGGAGTATGGAATGAAAACATATAATGTTTCAGAACCAAGACCTCAGGTGGGGTAGTCATGAAGTGATCAGTAGAAGTGGATAAGTAAAATATGTACATCTAGAAAGTGGAAGAGGATGTAATTTCAATGAATGAGAGATATAGAAAGTGAGGTGTTGCCCTGTGAGAGAGGAGAGGTGGGAGTAGAATTCTGCGTTTTACCTTCAGAATTCTAAACACATTTTGCATAATTATGCAATTACATATTTTTATCCATTCAAAAACACGTAAAAACTGTTAAACTCCCTTTCGATTTAATCATTGACGTGTTAAAAGTTTCGTTGCACCACTGCTACTTGCTTGCTGGCGTAGTTCCACTGCAACTGTTTGAACGTTAGTTAAGGGCAAGTCCATAAAAACCCTCAGTCGTTTTTCTTTTCAAACTTCAAGCATATGGGTCTGTTATATGTATCCTTATTACAGTTCTCCTCTTGTAAAAATAAGTACAGCTCGAAACATGATTAACCCACACACGCATACATACACTAGTTATATCCACAAACTCACAAAAATAGCAAAAGCAGATTTGATCGAATTTCAAACTGACCTCATCACAACGAAACATCTGACTATTCTAATCAAGTTCGCACATATTTCATAAAGTCACTTTTAAAAATCTATAAATCAAATCCGTAAGACATTTATGAGAAACTTCTACAATTTCATATTCTAAGTATCACAGATGATCCTATGACCTCATCGTCAACCCATACAGTCCAATTTCGTTTAACTAATGTTTGTTCGTTACCGTGCTGTTTTGTGTTACTTAGTAACATTTTGAAAGTCTGTCTAAAACATTTAATAACAATCATACGACCTGTTAAAAATAGCTGTAGAATCTTCCTCAAATCACGTCTTACTGTCTTTAAAAACAAGATGGAATGCTTTGCATAATGTACGTCCTGATATGATAAAAGAAATCGGAATATCACAGCTGGAACCCGTACAGTCGCATTGAAATGTGGCTACCCAACAACGAAAACTTAATCAAAGTAGAAACTCTTATAAATCTCTTGCACCTGAGTAAAATATTAAAGGAACCAGTGGGTAAGCCTCTTTGTAGTCGCTATATGTATTAAAACGAGCAGTTAAATCTCCCACAAAACATATCCGATTCTATCTTTAAATAATGAAGAAGCCATAAGATAATATGAAAGAAAAGAAGACTAGAATGCTAAGACTAGAATGCCTTTTATTATAGATTTCCTTAAATCAGCTCTAACCAAGAATTATAGGACAGCAAGAAAAGGAAGCCTCAAAGCATCTCCATTTTCCTCAATGTTGAAGAAATTTGTATTAGGCAGAAGTAGCCTGAAGAACTTTCAGTATTGTATAGTTGAATCGTTTCGAAGTGAAGCCTTGTTTTGATTCGGTAAGAGAAAATTTGTACTCACCACTGGGAAGTAGTTAGCACCGCTCTCTCCAAATTTGCAGGACACCAAGTCAGAAAGTTCTACACGCCCACGTGCTACATACTACAGGTGACACTAGCAATCATGTAGTTATCCTATGCAATCCAGTTTTGTTTAAGGTCGAGGATTTGTTACCAAAGGAAAAGAAAAGGCCTATTAAAAGACAGCTTTTAATCTAGTTCTCTGTACTATAAATTTAACGAGATCAACAACTATATATATATAGTTTTATATATATATATATATAGCTTTGATATTGGGCACAAGAATGTTGGTTAACCATGGCTCAGATATAAGGACAAGCTGAAGAGTAACCTCTTAGAAATAATGATATCTCACAACAAACACCTTTGAGCGAACAGCCTTGGAACTAACAAAATGGATATCGTTGTGCCATCAGCATGAACAGACTTCGGGGTGCAAGGCAAAGGAGAAAAGTGGCACTAGTACTGACTTGTAATTCTCATACACAATAGAGCAGACAGGATGGACATTTTTGGAAGATTCACAAAATCATTAATTTTAGGCTGCAAACTAATTTTATTGACGTCAATGTGTTCATACTGAATTAGCATTTGTCAAAATCAAGTGTGAAAGCATCATCCATTATGTTGTGTCCGTTTTCATTGATGCATTTCTGAAGGCGTTCTTGGAAGTTGGCCTCCACTCTCTCCAGTATTGCTCGGTCGGTTTGGGCCACTTTCACGCGAATAGCTTCCTTTAAATCGTCCAGTGTACGGGGCTTATGCACATAGACATGTGCTTTGCGGTTTTCCCTCAAGAAATAATCATACATGGAGAAATCAGGGGGCTGAGGGGGCGAAAGGATATCAGCAAACCTGGAAATGAGGCAGTCGCCGAAGAGAGGGCGAAGAACGTCCATTGATGCTCTGGCTGTGTGAGCCGTTGCCCAGTACTACTAAAACCACACCCGTCGAAAAGACATACGTTTTCGTCGTAATTCAGGCACAAAGAAGTTGTTTATCATCTTGATGTAACACTCGGAGTAATACTAATAAATATCTGTAAATATAAAACCAGCCAGATTTCTGAGTACCTCATTTCTTCTAATATATAATACCTGTACATCATCTCCAAACCTTCTAATATATATATATATATGCACACTGATTTGTTCTGCTTTTTATATTTAACCCTACAGTCTCTTATGTGGTGGTTT
>NW_021834031.1:2500-15000 GCF_006345805.1 Octopus sinensis | reverse complement strand
ATTACAGTACGAGGCTGGACTCTCAAGCGTGACCAATTGAGACCACGGATATTATCCAACCATTATTATCCAAGGCGGCGAGCTGGCAGAATCGTTAGCACGCCGTGCGAAATGCTTAGCGGTATTTCGTCTGCCGTTACGTTCTGAGTTCAAATTCCGCCGAGGTCGACTTTGTCTTTCATCCTTGCGGGGTCGATTAAATAAGTACCAGTTACGCACTGGGGTTGATGTAATCGACTTAATCTGTTTGTCTGTTCTTGCTTGTCCTCTCTGTGTTTAGCCCCTTGTGGGTAGTAAAGAAATAGATATTATCCAACCATTTCGTTCTTGTTCAGCTCGAGGTGTTCTGCCTATAGGCAGATTCTTCGGTCGAAGAATCTGCTTGTTGGCGGATTCTTCGGCTTGAAGAATCCGTCTTGCAAGTCTTTCCTCTGATATTCTGGTCACATAGCCGTAGTACCGGACTTGTGACTTTTCAATGCGGAGAAATACCCAGTGTTTCTCGGCTTTATAGACATCGCCAGAAAAAATTTATATAACCAATGATTTTCTCTCGGAAAAGATGTATCCCTATGTAAAATTTCACATACTTTGATACAAAGCTGTCAATGACAACTTTAAATTAGCATTCAATTTTATATTGTACTAGCAGTATCGCCCGGCGTTGCTCGGGTTTGTAAGGGAAATAACTATATAAGCATTTTTAGAGAGTTATAGCAAAAAAATGCATTAAAAATGCAAAAAAAGATGATGGTAATTTTTTTTTAAATCGTTGACTCTTTGTAGACATTTTTAGAGAGTTACTTCCCTTATATAATAGCGAAAAAAATGCATTAAAATGGAAAAAAATTATGGTAAATTATTTTTAAAATCGTAGACTCATCGTAGACGCGCGCTAATACTCAGACGGGCTCGAAATGAATCACGACTATAAGATACCTGGTTTTGGTTAAACTGCACCGCAAAATGTGGGAGTAGTTAGGAATCTAAATCGTAGGAGACAGACACACAACTTCACTTTTATATATAAAGATTGTATTGTATTGTATAATATTGTATTATATTATATTATATTATATTATATTATATTATATTATATTATATCATATTATACGAGCAAAACGTCCCCCGTTCAATGGACGGTGCTGAGTTGTCAAACATTTAAACCAAATTTTCTCAAAACAACTTGTCCGGCCGTCCCATAGGCCTCCCCTTTGAGAAACACTGATTTAACCTAAATTTGAGACACCAGCAAAAAAAGAAATAAAGACAGACTTTTTTCTATTCCAATGAAAAACGATTTTATTCACACAAATATGCAACCGAAGAGTTTAAAGTACCAGTAATGATAAGGCTGTTGACTGGGAGAACACAAACATGGTTTAAACAGTAAGCTTGGAAGGAAAGAAACGTGCCTTTAAGCAGAACAAAAACAACAAAAAATAAAAGGTGCAGTTATGTACAGGTTGAGGGAAGAAAAAAGGACAAAAACGACTTTATCGATCGCATTCTCACCTGGAATCGATTTTTGTAATTTTTTCAAGACTTATACACGCCCTGATACCGTCGGTATCTACGTATAAAATTTTAGCGCAATCGGATGGAGGATGCCCGAGATACTAGAAGACACGCAGACAGACAGAACAGATTTTATATGATAGATTATACTAAAGCGGTGAGTTAGCAGAATCGTTAGCATGTCGGTAAAATGCTCAGCAACATATCTTCTGGCTTTGCGTTCTGAGTTCAATTGCAGCCGCAGTCGAATTTATCTTTCATGCTCTCGGGGTCGAGGAAGTAAGTACCAGTTGCACACAGGGGTGGATGTAATTGACTTAGTCCCTCCCCTAAAATTTCAGGTCTTATGCCTATGATATAAAGGATTATATTATATTATATTATGTTATATTATATTATATTTATTATATTATAATAGCTTTCAGTATATCATACTTAATGTAAATGCATTGTTGAAAGGCAATCTACTGCGTCATTCATCCAGAGATAACAACATGTCCCTAAAAACTGATATCTCTGGACGAATACTGTAATAAATTGCTCTTCAACGATGTATTAAGATCAAATATGATACATAGATGGCTATTAATTTAATTCTGTCCCTATTGCATATAACGGAAGTTATATTATATCATATAATATTATATCCTAACATGTTATATCAAATCATATTATATTGCATTACATTATATTATATATACTAAAATATTCTATGGTAAGCTGTTTCAATCTTATAATCTCCTAATCTATTTTATGATATTCCATTCTATCCTATTCTGTCTTCTATTCCATTCTATCCTCTCCGATTCTATCCTATTCAGGTCTATATAATCCTAATGTATTCTCTTCTACTCTGCTATAGTATTTTCTCTCCTAATCTCTCTTCTATTCTATCATTTGCTTTTACATACTAATACAGTCTGTTATAATTTATCATATCTTATTCTATTCTACTCTTTTCCATTCAGTTTTGTTCTACCCTATTCTGTTGTCTTCTGTTGTATTCCATCCTTTATTCGAGAATATAAACATACATGCTTCTCTTGTGAAATTGCCACGTCAAGATTTGGAATCTTGGTTAACAGCCCAAACTAACATACTTGGAGAAGACTACAATGACATCGCCTCATTTAACCCTCTACTTACCGTTTTCCAACTACATCGTATCCCTGCAAGACATATACAGAATGTACATATTTATGTAATGTAACGGCTCTCTTACTTTCCTCATCTCCACCGTTCAGCTATTCAAATAAATCTGAAAGTTACGTCATAATCTCTTTATACAGAAGAATGGTGAGTTCCAAAATGATTGGTGGACTCGGTGTGAGAGGTAAATAAACTCTAAACTTCTAAGTCTTTTAGACATATATCCAATTGGCAGCAATTGTAAAAGCGATACCAATAATTCTCTCTTCACTTTCTCTCTCTGTCTCTCTATTCTTCATTCTTTCTCTTCTTCTCTTTCACTCTGTCTCTTTCTTTCACATTTTCTCTATCTATCTATCTATCTATCTATCTATCTATCTATCTATCTATCTATCTATTTATCTATCTATCTATCTATTTATCAATCTATTTCTCTCTTTCTCACTCTCTCTCTCCGCTCATCTTTATATATCTATCTATCTGTCTATCTTTATATATCTATCATCTTTATCTATCTATCTAGCTATATATATATAATATATATATATATATATATATATATATATATATATATATCTGTCTGCCTGCCTAACAATCCAGATCAGATTCTGTATTGTTTTTCTTCTGTTTCTGCTTTTCATTCCTGCCCTAAGTAGAAATTATCATAAACGTTTATTGATCTTATCAAAATTTTCTCATAATTTTACGAGACATGAATCTGTGATGCTTATACATCTACGTACAAGAGCAACAAAAATTTATTCAAAATATTACATGTCTCGCTGCGGTCAACTTCACTTTTCATTTAGTACTGACGCCAATTTAACCGACTTAACAACCGTTACAAAAATATCAGGCCTTGTTAGAGGCTTGGCAAATAAAACTAGGTGAGATGATAAAATCAGTAGAGCGTCGGACTACGAGGTCAGTAAATAAAGTAATAAGACTAATCTCATAGCATTTGATCTGGCCATACTACGGGGTTCCTCTTTACGGTGTTACCAGATCAACGTCCCCTATAACTTCAGTTCAAGCAGCAACCACATGGTTTTAACGCGTGAACAGTGAGTGCACGTTTTACGAAGTGGTTTTGTTTTGTGTGTCCTGAAAATGAGCGAGAAACAGTTACGAGTAACCCCCAACGACCAAGATTTGTTTCAAACTCGGACACAGCGCCACTGAAACTTGGGCAAGATTTCAACTGGCTTACAGGAAGACTACTTTTTCAAGAGCAGAGGTTTTCAAATGGTTCAAAGCATTTTAGAAGTTCGAGAATCCGTTGAAAATGACCCCCGTTCAGGAGGGCCATCAACTTCAAGAAATGACGAAAATGTAGAATTAATCAGAGACTTCCTGTGATCTGCCGTCGGTTAACCTCAGAGAGATTGCAGAGAAGCTAAATTTGAACCACATTACTGTTCATCACGTTTAGACCCACCAGTCAAGTTTAGACCCAAAATCTCACTGCTAAGCAAAAAGGCTACAGGAAAGAAGTGTGCTTTGATCTTCTGGAACGGATTGAAAATGACCCTGGTAGTATTGTGTATAGTTGGGGTGGCAATGACTAGCTCAATTCGCTGGTTACCACATTTGTTGCCAAAGATGAATGTGGATTATTTTCAGATTCTTGCTCAGTTTCTTTCTCCTAATAGATTCTCTAAACTTTCTCCAAACTCAAAAACCAGCTACTACGATTTTCTGCGCCGATCGCTGGCTTTGAACTTCTTAGAACTTAGAGAAGAATTATTACGCCATTCTATGAACTAAGCCTTTGTTTCAGTGTCATAAAGATACGACCATATTTAATTTCAGTTCACTAGGTCGGGGATGGAGACGTATCTTCATTGACCTCAAGCACTTCCAAAACATCAGAGCAGTCTTTCAACATTCTTTCCTTTAAATCCGATGTCAGTAGCCAAGTTGACACTTTTTAATCTGCAACTTTTAATCTCGGAAAGAAAGAAGTTACACGGACTCACGTCAGGCGAATACGGAGACTGAAGGACAACAGGGATGCTTTTCCGTGCTCCAAACCCTGTAATCGAAGGCGCCGTGTGACAAAGCGCATTGTCGTGATGCAGCATCCAGATATCTTTTGATGTTTGGCCTCACGCGAGCAACCCGTTTCCTCAGCCTTTCAAAGACCTTACGGTAAAAATGCTGATTGACCTTGACGCATGGATTCTTTATAGACGACTCAGATTTACTCGTTCTCGTTATTTTTTGGCTGCGGTGAGTTTGCAGTTCGCCGCTCCTAACTTTTGCGTTTTGTTTCGGTGTCGTATTCAAAAATCCATGATGCATCACCCATTGTTCATGCATTTTCCGATATCCAAGGTTTTCCAATGCCTATAATTCCTTTCGATCATAGTCCAATTGTGCCACAATCTCGAGGATCATGACTGCACCAATCAATTCGTCCTATTCACTGGCAATCCGAGTCAAAGGTTGCAGTCGATGATCTCCTACTATAGGGTTCATTTTCAACGCTGGTTTCCCCTTTTTTAGGTTCTTCAAATATCTTTATCCACTTACACACAAAAAGAATCCCGTCGTTGTATGTGTGTATGAGTACGTGTCTTTGTGTTTGTCTCCCAACAACATTGGACAACCGATGTTGATTTGTTTACGGCCCCGTAACCAAGCGGTTCTGGCAAGAGAGGCTGTTAAGATAAGTACCAGACTTTAACAAAAAAATACTGGGATGGATTTGCTCGGCTAAACTCTGGAAGGCGGTGTCCCAATATATGAAACAAATAAAGAATAAAAGACCTTGTGTGTGTGTGTGTGTGTGTGTGGAGACATACATATAAGTCTATGCTTACAACCATGCATACATACATGTATATCTATTAATATATGTGTATGTATTTATGTGTTAATGGATGTATATATACGTACAAGAGTAAGTCAAAGATTATACATATTCTTGCTTCTGAAATTTATTAAAAGAAATCCAAGGGTTGAACAGTTACATCATTTTCCGATAAAGTCTCCTTGCATATCGTTGCATTTCTTCCAACGGTTCACAAGCTTGCTTATTCCATCGATGTAAAACATATTTTTGATTGGTCACGCAACCATTTAAGCACCATTTCTCGCGCTTCTTTGTCCGTAGCAAATCGACGACCTCGTAAAGGATGTGTGAGTGGTCAAAAGAGATGACAGTTGGCAAGGACGAGATCTGGACTGTATGCAGAATGTTTCAGCAACTCGAAACCTAATTTTTCAATGGCCTCGACCATGTGGGTAGCCACATCTGGACATGCGTTGGCCTGCAGTAATAACATTTGTTTTGACAATAGACTTCTGTGTTTAGTGTGAATTGTTGGTTTTGGTTTGTTGGCCAGCATTTCACTGTAGCCTACACTGGTAACTCCAAACCTCTTTTCTAGGTAATGCTCCAGTAAAGGCCCATTTGCATCCCCACCAAACGGTTATCATCGCTTTTTCTGTGAAGGTTGAATTCTGAATTTCCTTTTCGCTGGCGATACCGGGTGTTTCCACTCCATACTCTACCTTTTGGATTCTGGCTCAAAGTGATGTATCCAAATATCTTCTATGACTTCTCTCTCAGAAAACACGCTTTGCTTTCATTGATTGTCGATTAAGCCTTGACAGCTCTCCACACGAATGCGCTTATGCGCTTCGGTAAGCTCTCTTGGCGCCCATTTGTACAGACTTTACGGAAAGGAAGCTTGTCGTGAATTATTTCGTATGCAGAACCATGACAAATTTGCAGCGAACATACTGCAAATGGTCACTAGTCAGTTCACCAGAACCATCTCTCGAGCTTGTTGAATCTTCACATCAGTGGTGAAGGTTGACGGATGTCCTCCCATTTTTTCGTACTTCCCCCTGCCTAGCCATTTTAAAAATTCCCGATACGCGGTAGCGAGCCGTACCCGTATTGTACTAAAATCTGCGATGAATTTCAGCCCCTGACACAACTTCAGAACTGAGAAATCGGGCAATTGATCTTTGTTTCTTTTTTAGTGCACACTGCCAGCAGAACACCCATGCTTAGTCTATAACACAAGAAGGAAAACTGGAACGATCAAGGTCTAACCTCTGTTACGTAGTCATAAGAGTACCAACTTTTATTCACACTTTAGCGAAAGTGTGATTAATTTTTGATTTCTCCTAGTAACAATATATGCATATATACTTGCATACATAATATATATATATATATATATATATATATATAATATATATATATATTATATATATATATAAAGATAAGCGACACTTATAGTTTCTTGCTGAGAAGACACGCAACTAGGTAGGTTTTCTTAACGTACTTTATATCTCCAAGCAATATTCAGGCTTTGAGTATATGGTCTTCTATTTGAAAATCAGGACGCAGATACATGAAAAATCACGAGAAAAAACGAGCAGGTTGATGCAAAATTCAGAAGTGTGTGTGTGTGTGTGTATTATTATTATCATCATTATTATTACTATTATTATTATTATTATTATTATTATTATTATATTATTATTATTATTATTATTATTATTATAATTATTATTATTATTATTATTATTATTATTATTATTCTTATTAATATTATTATTATTATTATTATTAATATTATTATATTAATTTTATTATTATTATTATATTATATTATTATTATTATTATTATTATATTATTATATTATTAATTTTATTATTATTATTATTATTATTATTATTATTATTATTATTATTATTATTATATAAATTATTATTATTAAGCAAGTACTTGATCTGAAGTCGTTTGCTGAAGCAAAAACAACTGCAGCGTTGAAGGTGTTGAGAAGCCATTTGAAAAACATAAAGCCGTTAGATTAACTTCAGCATTTAAATTTAATTTGCTTCAAAATATTTTCTTCGCTTTGAAACCGCGACCTATTCAATGACAAAACTTCAGCACGAACTTTGTCAGTGAACAGGTCGCGGTTTCAAAGCGACAAAAATATTTTGACACAAATTAAATTTAAATGAATCTAATAATTCCACGGTGCAATTGTTTATAATATATATATATATATATATATATATATCTATATTATATATATATATACTCAAAATAACCAACAAGGATATCCAGAGGTAATGCAGTACGATCGTTTCATGCGACTCCATTTAATTGAACATTTAATTGAATTATATGGATAATACCATACTAAATTCTGGTGCTTTTAACTTAAGTACCATATTCATCTGAATCTAAATTTTTACTGAATTTTGGCATCGTCCGGTTTTCTGTCCTTGTTTCGTATACATTCGATCCTTTTTCCAAGAAATCTAATGCTCGTAGCTTAGTTTTTCCTTGGGGCTGGCCGGATCGGAGCGATATCAGGATTAATCAGCCGAAATTGCTAAGATGATCCGGTTCCCGACTGAAGATTAGAGGCTTCGAATGACCCGTCTGTTTTTTTTTGTGACGTCTCTTTGTGTGTTTTGCGTTTTTGTCCCCTTTTGTAATTTTTATATTATAATTTTTATAACATATATTATTGCGTAGTAATCGTACCCCCTTTCTTCTATATATACATATATATATATAATATATATATATATATATATATATATATATATATATATATATATATATATATATTTATTACATATACACACACACACCCATATATATATATATAATATATATATAATATAATATATACATATACATATATAAACATAACTACATATAATAGATATATATATATATATATATATATATATCTATACATACATACATATTAGATATATATATATATATTATATATATATATATATATATATTGTATACATGTATAAAAATACTACAAACTGGGACAAGAACGCAAAACATTTAGGGGACGATACAAAAAACACGGACGGGACATTCGAAGCCTTCAATCTTCAGTCAAGAACCGGATCATCCGGGTATATATATATATATAATATATATATATATATATATAATATATATATATTATATAGAAGGAGCTTCTACAGGACTAGAACTGTTTCATTCAAAAGAAATCATCAGGAAGCTAGTAGACAAGAGTTGTTTTGGCATATGTATGAATGCCAAAACAACTCTTGTCTACTAGCTTCCTGATGATTTCTTTTGAATGAAACAGTTCTAGTCTGTGTAGAAGCTCCTTCTATATAATAAATTAATTTACTCTGCTATGTATTGAGTACCTTATTTACTGTGGTTAACCCCGACTCAACCCGGGACCTACTATATATATATATATATATATATATATATATATATATATATAATGCTATCTAGGTGATATGATAACCTTATACCGTGCATTTCAAAACTCATCTACAGTTATCAGTCACCAAATGCTGTCATACACCAAGAATACTCTTTTTACAGGATATACATGCGGAGATCCGTTAATGTAAGCAGAACTCCTATAACAATTTGTAAAACAAGACAGAATGAACAACAATTGTTTCCGTGCATTAGTAACAGCTGATAGTTGCTGAGTTTTCCACGTTACACGACATCAAGTGTATAGTTTTGAGAGTACTACCGTGCTTTTAAAGCCACTCGCTTGATGATGTGCCAGTACGCAGCTGCTGCTAGATCATGTTTCTGTAAATATTTATATAAGAATATGTATAATATGGTTAACTCAGCAACTAACAGCTGTTACTAATGCACAGAAACAATTGTTGTAATTTGACTAAAGCCTGATCATTCTATCTCCTTATTTGATATATATATAATGTCACCATTGTTATTTTGTATTCTCCTCCTCCTCCTCCTTCTCCCTTCCTACTGCTACTAATACTACTACTACTACTACTACTACTACTACTACTACTACTACTACTACTACTATACTACTACTACTTCTTCTACTATTACTACTACTACCACTGGTGCTGCTGTTGCTTACTACAGTCTTTGACGCTGCTGCAACTGCCACTTAGCAAAGACATACATGTGTGTGTGTGTGTGTGTGTGTGTGTGTGTGTGTGCGTGTATACCCTTTTGTATATGTTTATATATGTGTGCATATATATATATGTATGTTTATGTGTATGTATATACGAGTGCATGTATATGCATGTGTGTGTGGTGTGTGTGTGTGTGTGTGTGCAAGTGTGTATAGATCCATACATGTATACATGCATACATATGCATACATATATTTACACATACATTTACGAAAACACATAAAAACACACACACACACAGACAGATACACACGCAGACGCATACATACATACACGCTTGAAGATTATGCGTGGCGTTGTTCTTATACTTAATTACTTTCTGTACTTCCAACGCTTGATTGGATCCACACACACACACACACACATACACACACACACCTCCCACCTTTTTTTCTGCTCGATAATGTATAAACTGCCTCAAGGATACGAGGGACGTTTCGCTGGCGGACGGGCTGGCTGTCTGCCTGCCTGTCTGTCTGTCTGTCTGTCTGTCTGTCTGTCTGTCAGGTTGGCTGGCTGGTTGGCTGGCTGGCTGGCTGGATGGATGGATGGATGGATGGATGGATGGTTGGATGGATGAGTTAGTAGAAAGATGGGTAGGTGGTTGAGGTTTGTGAGGTGGTGATGACGATGATGACGATGCGATATAAAAAAAAAAGAAAAAGAAAAAGAAGCTGAATGAGGGGAAGAAAGAAGACAGAGAAGAAAAGGAAACTATAAAAAGAAGAAGAGGAGGAGGAGGAGGAGCAAAAGTAAAACGACGAAATAAAGAAAAAAATAAACCGAAGAGTAGTAGTAGTAGTAGTAGTAGTAGTAGTAGTAGTAGTAGTAGTAGTAGTAGTAGCAGCAGCAGAAGCAGTAGTAGTAGTAGTAGTAGTAGTACAGCAGCAGAAGCAGCAGCAGTAGCAGTAGTAGTAGTAGTAGTAGTAGCAGCAGCAGTAGTAGTAGTAGTAGTAGTAGTAGTAGTAGTAGTAATAGGAGGAGGAGGAGGAGAGTAGGACGAGGAGAGGAAAGATAAAAAGAACAGTGACATTAACAACATTATCAACAACAAACAGACTAAAAGAAACAAAAGACGAAAAGAAAATCCTACTGCTGCTACTGCCGCTACTGCTACTACTACTGCTACTGCCGCTGCTGTTGGTTGTGTTGCTGTTGCTGCTACAGTGGATAGTGGTGGTGATATGCATGGGTTAGAGGCGATTGTAGTGGTGGCTGTGGTGAGGATGGGTTGTGATGTGGTGGTGGTGGTGGTGGTGGTGGCGGTAGTGGTTGTATGTGTAATGGTGGTGTTGGTGGTAGTAGTAGTGGTCATTGTAGCATGATGGTGTGATGCTGGTGCTGGTAGAGGTGGTGGTGGTGGTGGTGGTGGTGGTGGTGGTGGTAATTTAACTGTAGTGGTGGTAGGTGTATTATGGGAGGAAGTGGCGGTCGTAGTCTGATGGTGAGATCATAGTGGTGGTTGTGTGGTGGTGGTGGTGGTTGTGGTGGTGTGGTGGTGGCCGGCGGCGGTGGTGTGTGGTGTGGTGGTGGTGGTGTTGTGAGGTGGTGGTGAGGTGGTGGTGGTGGATGGGTGGTAGTGGTGGTGGTGGTGGTAGTGGTGGGGTGGTCGTGGTGGTGGTGGTGATGGTAGTGGTGGTGGGCGGGGCGGTGGGGTGGTGGTTGTGGTGGTGGTGGTGGCGGCGGTGGTGGTGGTGGTAGTGGTGGTGGTGGTGGAGTGGGTTAGTGGTGGTTGGTTGTAGTGGTGGTGGTGGTAGGTGGTGATGGTGGTTGTGGTGATGGTGGTGGTGGCGGCGGCGGTGGTTGGTGGTGGTAGTGGTGGTGGTGGTGGTTGTGGTGGTGGTGGTGGTGGTGGTGGTGGAGGGTGTGGTGGTGTTAGTGGTGGTGGTGGTGGTGAGTGGTGGTGGTAGTGGTGGTTGGTGGGGTGGGGGTGGTGGTGTGGGGGTGGTGGTAGTGGTGGTGGTGGTAGTGGGGGGAGTGGTGGTGGTGTGGGTGGTGGTGGGGTGGTGGGGTAGGTGGTGGTGGTTGGTGGTGGTGGTGGTGGAGGTGGTGGTGGTGGTGGTGGGGTGGTTGTTGGTGGTGAGTGGTGGTGGGTGGTGGTGGAGGGTAGTGGTGGTGGTGGAGTGGTGGTGGTGGTGGTGGTGGGGTAGTGGTGGTGGTGGTGGTGATGGTAGTGGTGGTGGTGGTGGTGGTGGCGGCGGTGGTGGTGGTGTGGTGGTGGTTGTGGTGGTGGTAGGGTGGTGGTGGTGGTGGTGTGGGGGTGGTGGTGGTGGTCTGTGGTGGTGGTGAGTGGTGGTGGTAGTGGTGGTGGTGGTGTGGTGGGGTGGTGGTGGTGGTCAGTGGTGTGGTGTGGTGTGGTGGTGGTGGTGTAGTGGTGGTGTGGTGGAGTGGTGGTGGTGGTGGTGGTGGTGGTTGGTGGTGGTGGGAGGTGGTGGTGGTGGTGGGTGGTGGTAGTGGGGTGGTGGTGATGGTAGTGGTGGTGGGGGTGGTGGTGGTAGTGGTGGTGATGGTAGTGTGGTGGTGGTGATGGTAGTGGTGGTGGTGGTGGTGATGGTGGTTGTGGTGATGGTGGTGTGTGCGGCTGGTGGTGGTGGCGTGGTAGTGGTGGTGGTGTGGTAGTGTGGTGGTGGAGGTGGTGGTGGTGGTGGTTGGTGGTGGTGGTGGTGGTGTGGTGGTGGTGGTGTGGTGGTGGGGGTGGTGGTGGTAGTGGGGTGGGGTAGTGGTTGGTGGTTGCTGGTGTGGTGGTTGTGGTGGTAGTGGTGTGGTGGTGTGTGGTGGTGGTGGTGGTGGTTGGTGGTGGTGGTGGTGGTGGAGGTGTGGTGGTGGTGGTGGGGGGGTGGTGGTTGTGGTTGGTGGTGGCGGCGTCGGTGGT
>NW_021834030.1:25000-26992 GCF_006345805.1 Octopus sinensis | reverse complement strand
AGTAGCGCAGACGAAATACCGCTAAGCATTTCGCCTTGAGAAAGTAATATGTATTAAATAGTAGACCTTGCTTCTCAACCACATGGTTCCAAGTTCAGTCCTCCAGCGAGACACCTGGGGCAGCTGTTTTCTACTCTAGCCTTGGGCCTATCAAAGCCTTGTGAGTGAATTTAGTAGATGGAAACTGAGAGAAGCCCGTCTTGTGTGTGTGTTGTGTGTGTGTGTGTGTGTGTGTGTGTTTATTTATATTTTTTTGTGTTTATGTGTGTCCTCTAACGCTTGAAAACCGGTGTTGGTTTGTTAATGTTCCGCATCTTAGCGGTCCGGCAAAAATAGTTGCAGACTTATGATAGGTACCAAACTTTAAATAAATGTTTGGAGTTGATTTGTCCAACAAAAAAAGCACTTCAAGGCAGGGTTCCAGTATGGCCGCATAGAAAGAAGATAGATATATATATATATATATATATATATATATATATATATATATACACACATAAATATATGCCCCACAGACACATACACATGTAATATATATATATAATATATATACACACACATAATATGTGCACACAGACACCATACACATGTAATATATATATATAGAGAGAGATAGATAGATAGATAGATAGATAGATAGATAGATAGATAGATAGTAGATAGATAGATAGATAGATAGAATTAATATGGCGTTATCACATATTAATTAGTCACGATATAGAACAAATTATTATGACGTTATCACATACATTAATTAGTCACGGTAGCTTCCATATCCTTTGGAATTGAAACATTAATTGACATGCTGGGTCACATACACGAAAAATAAAGAAGATATGTAAAGATTATTCAAGTCCTTGCAATATTAAAAGAAAATATGTCATCTCAAAACGGTTATTCGCAAAGCAATAATAAATACTATACCACCATCTTTATTTCTTATACTGTTTCATTTCGTACTCTGCGATTAAGAACTGTTCTTGTGTTCGGTGTTTTTTCCTGGATTTTCAGTTTCTATAAAGCATGTTGTATTAACTGCTTGACTATTTTTTCTCATTATTACAACTTATCCGCGATTTGGTATCAAATGTTGTCCGAGTTATTCGCCTGGATATCCTGAGTCTTCTTACATATATATATATGATATATAATAATAATAATAATAATAATAATTATAATAATAATAATAATAATAATAATAATATAATAATAATAATAATAATAATAGTAATAATATAATAATAATAATAATAATAATAATAATAATAATATAATAATAATAATAATAATAATAATTAGTAAATATAAAGACCTGCTAATAGAAATTTAAAAAATGTGGCATCTCAAGGCGACTACAGTACCAGTGATTGTAGGATCTCTAGGAATGATAAAAAAGGGACTGAAACCTATTTGAAAATGATTCCAGGCAACCGTCCCTACAGGAAGTGCAAAATATCGTAGTAACTGGAACGGCTCATGTACTGAGAAGAGCATTATCGCTGTGAAAACAACATCCATCCATGAATTTATTTATTTATTCATTTTTAAATACATATTTTATCTGTGAATTTGCGTGTGTAATCTGGGAATGCATACAATGAGCTTCTCTGCCCTAGGTGTATGGGAAACACTCGGCCTAAAACGGAAGAAAATTTGAAGAAAGAAGGAAAAAACATAATAATAATAATAATAATAATAATAATATAATAATAATAATAATAATAATAATAATTTGTCTGAATATTTTTTATTAGGTGCATTAGGCATGATAAAAAAATATTCAGACAAATACATAACAAAAACACCAGGACTTACAAACACATATAACATACAGAAAATTGCACTACTAGACACTGCACACATCCTACGCAGAACACTTTCCATACTATAACCATCAGAGCATCACAACAAATCACAGCACATACCCAAGGCACACAGAGCTGCGCTCGGTAGTGAAGTGAAAGCACGCTATAAAAATAAAACTACTGAATA
>NW_021834030.1:15000-20000 GCF_006345805.1 Octopus sinensis | reverse complement strand
CATGCATACATTCATACATACATAATAGTTATATACATACATACAAGCATGCATACATTCATACATACATAATAGTTATATACATACATACAAGCATGCATACATTCATACATATATAATAGTTATATACATACATACAAGCATGCATACATTCATACATACATAATAGTTATATACATACATACAATCATGCATACATTCATACATACATAATAGTTATATACATGCATACAAGCATGCATACATTCATACATACATAATAGTTATATACATACATACAAGCATGCATACATTCATACATACATAATAGTTATATACATACATACAAGCATGCATACATTCATACATACATAATAGTTATATACATACATACAAGCATGCATACATTCATACATACATAATAGTTATATACATACATACAAGCATGCATACATTCATACATACATAATAGTTATATACATGCATACAAGCATGCATACATTCATACATACATAATAGTTATATACATACATACAAGCATGCATACATTCATACATACATAATAGTTATATACATGCATACAAGCATGCATACATTCATACATACATAATAGTTATATACATACATACAAGCATGCATACATTCATACATACATAATAGTTATATACATACATACAAGCATGCATACATTCATACATACATAATAGTTATATACATACATACAAGCATGCATACATTCATACATACATAATAGTTATATACATGCATACAAGCATGCATACATTCATACATACATAATAGTTATATACATACATACAAGCATGGATACATTCATAACATACATAATAGTTATATACATGCATACACAGCATGCATACATTCATACATACATAATAGTTATATATACATACAAGCATGCATACATTCATACATACATAATAGTTATATACATGCATACAAGCATGCATACATTCATACATACATAATGTATATATACATACATACAAGCATGATACATCATACATACATAATAGTTATATTCATACATACAAGCATGCATACTTCATCATACATAATAGTTATATACATACATACAAGCATGCATACATTCATACATACATAATAGTTATATACATACATACAAGCATGCATACATTCATACATACATAATAGTTATATTCATACATACAAGCATGCATACATTCATACATACATAATAGTTATATACATACATACAAGCATGCATACATTCAACATACATAATAGTATATACATACATACAAGCATGCATACAATTCATACATACATAATAGTTATATACATACATACAAGCATGCATCATTCATACATACATAATAGTTATATACATACATACAAGCATGCATACATTCATACATACATAATAGTTATATTCATACATACAAGCATGCATACATTCATACATACATAATAGTTATATACATACATACAAGCATGCATACATTCATACATACATAATAGTTATATACATACATACAAGCATGCATACATTCATACATACATAATAGTTATATACATACATACATACTGGCATACAGGCATACATACATACATACATCCTTACATACATGCATACATACATACCTACATACATACATACATAATACATACATACATGCATACATACATACATGCATGCATGCATACATACATACAAACATGCAGGCATACATACATAAATACATTCATACATACATACATACATGCATGCATATATACCTACATGCATGCATACATACATACATACATACTTACATATATACATGCATGCATGCAAACATACATACATACATGCATACATACATAAATACATTAATACATACATACATGCATACATACATACATACATGCATACATGCATACATACATACATATATACATACATACATTCATATATACATACATACATACATGCATGCATACATACATACATACATACTTACATACATACATACATACATACATACATACATACATACATACATACATACATACATACATACATGCATACATACATACATACATACATACACACCTATGCTGAACTATTGAAAAATCTGCAGTTTCTCTATCCAGATTACAAGTTCAGATATATACCTGTAATTATTAGGGCCCTGGGATATGTAACACACTCCCTAAATACCAATCTTGAGAAACTGGTGTTCTCAAAGCCAGAAAATAGAAAGCTGATTCGAAGGCTACAGATCTAATCAATCACTGGAACTATAAATATCTGTAAAACTTTCAAGAAGTTTATCATTTAAGTATATATGAGCATGTCTAGTTATGTTAGAATTATGCATGAGAAGACATACATAAAACAAAACATACAAATCTGGACATATACATGCATACATACATACATATCTTGTTGATATTGTTGAAATATCAATAAAGGAGCCTTGAATGTAAGTTAGAAACCTGCTCTTTCTCTATTGGCAAGAAACCTTGAAATAAACCAGAATTATGATATACATACATGTAAAAATACATACATGTATACATACATTACATACATGCAAGCATACATACATACATGCATGTATGCATACATGCATACATACATACATACATGCATGCATACATACAAACACATACACGCATGCATACATACATACATACATATATACATACATCCATACATACATAATACATACATACATACAAACACATACATACATACATACATACATACATACATACATACACGCTTGCATGCATACATACATATATAAATACCTGCATACGTGCATACATGCATATATACATGCATAGATATATGCAAATACATACATACACACATACATGCATGCATACGCATGCAAACACATACATACATGCATACATACATATATACATACATGCATATATACTTACATGCAAGGATATAGTAGAAGGTACTTGTTCAAGATGCCACGCAGTGGGACTGAACCTGGAACCATGTGGTTGGGAAGCAAGCTTCTTACCATACAGCCACGCCTGCGCATATGTGTATACATAGCAGTCCTTTCAACTATAAGCGCAAGGCCTGAAATTTTAGTGGATTGAGTTAATCCATGGACAGCGAAGCTCACCAATGGGGAAGTTCTTAAGCAGATAAGCCGAAAATGTCGCTAGAAGCTAGGATCACCAAGCATAGATTGGCATATTTCGGTCATATTATGCGGAGAAAATCCCTGGAGAAGGACATCATGCTCGGAATGGTCAGTGGCAAGAGAGGAAGAGGCCGACCAAGAACCCGCTGGCTTGGCACCATCAAGAGGGATTCCGGAATGGACATAGCCAATCTGAACGAAGCGGCCCAGGGTAGAACTGACTGGAGGACACTGATCCAACGAGTGACCGAGAGTCGACTTCGACTGAGCAGATAGAGAGAGAGAGAGAGTTAATCCATAACTTCGGAAGATATCTCGGTTGAATGTAGAATGTGTGATGAAAAAAGAAGTCACGATTGCGCTTGTAGTTTCTCAATGTTAAATGCTTGCTCAGAGAATCTATAAGAAGCGAAGAAAGAACAAGGTCGCTACATATCTATTAAAAAAAAATATGGATTTGAATTTATGGGAAAATAGTATGTTCATAAAAGAGAGCACATTCTCGAAAATGACTATGTAAAAATACTAAGAGATATCAAAACTTAGATGGATTTGTAAATAGAACCTTCACGCTTAGATAGAGTCGGATTCAATGAAGAGGAAGGAGTGTGCTGTTTAATCAATGTTGTGATGTTTGCTCGTTTGATAAAAGAGTGGAAGAAAAAATGTGAGAAAGTAGAAAAATATCAAGACCTATAAAACGAACTTCAAAGAATCTGGGATTGCCGTAACGTTGCTGTTATTCCAGCTGTGAAAGGAGGAGTCTTTGTAGAAGTTGGAAGAAATTTGTAAAAGTGATCGAAGGTGTTGGCTAAAGAGATTTATTTTCGACTCTATCAAAAACATGTTTGCTTAACACAGCAACGATATACGAAAGGTATTAGCTACCTAAGGTTGAGTCAACAGTTACAAATTTTAGCAAAGGACCAGCAATTTTACAAGGGGAAGGGGTAAGTCGATTACAACTACCCAAGTGTTCAACTGGAACTTCTTTTATCGACCCCGAAAAAATGAAAGGCAAAGTCGACCCCGGCGAAATTTGAACTCAGAACGTAAGGACGCACGAAATGCCGCTAAGCCTATCGCTCAGCATGCTAACAATTCTGCCTGCTCGCCTCCTTTGATATCCAGCAAAATAATCCTTTCTACTAAAGGAACAAGACCTGAGATTTGAGGGGAGGGGGACTAGTTGATCCCGTCGACCCCGAAAGTGTGAAAGGCAAAGTCGACAAGCAACAAACAAAGCGGCGAGCTGGCAGAAACGTTAGCACGCCGGACGAAATGCTTTGTGGTATTTCGTCCGCCGTTGCGTTCTGAGATCAAATTCCGCCGAAGTCGACTTTGCCTTTCATCCTTTCGGGGTCGATGGGATCAACTAGTCCCCTCCCCCAAACCGATGCTGGTGTGTTTACCTCCCCGTAACTTAGCGGTTCGGCAAAAGAGACCGATAGAATAAGTACTAGGCTTACAAAGAATAAGTCCTGGGGTCCATTTGCTCCAGCATGGCCACAGTGAAATGACTGAAACAAGTAAAAGAATAATGAATTCATACTTCAAGGTGTTCAAAAGTCTCTCCGCAGTGAATTTTTGGCGCTACTTTAAGAGTTTTTCGTGAACAGATTATTTCGAAGGGACTTTGGCTACTAAGATCGCCTGATTTAACATCGCCAGACTTTTTTTTTCTAGGGAACAAAATAAAGGATCAGTGTACAAGTATAGCCCTAAAATCATTAATGAGCTAAAAATGCAATCATAACCTTCGCACAGATCATACCGCGTCAGAGTCTCCAAGATGTGTTTCAAAACATGTGTAGAAGAGTCCACTTATGTACTGGAAATGAAGGACGACGCCTTCAACACCTCTTATAAAGTTTTTTAAAGTCTTGT
>NW_021834030.1:0-10000 GCF_006345805.1 Octopus sinensis | reverse complement strand
TGCAATTTAAACGTGGGTGCGATACGTAATTTATCTTGTTAGGATAAGAATTACAACAACAACAACAACAATCTTTTCTACTGTAGACACAAAGCCTTAGATTTTGTGAGAGGAGGCCGAGTCAGTAACACGACTCCAGTGCTTAACTGTTATTTATTTCCTCCATCCCGAAAGGATGAAAAGCAAAACAAACTCTGAACTCGTAACATAAAGATGGACAAAATGCTGCTAAGCATTTTTCCGGCGTGGTAACGATTCTGTCAGCTCACCGCCTTAATAATGATAATAATAATAATAATAATAATAATAATAATAATAAGACCTGGAAATAGAGGTACCCAGAATGTGGAATCTAAAAACAGAAACAATTCCTATCATAGTAGGTGCATTAGGCATGATAAAAAAATATTCAGACAAATACATAACAAAAACACCAGGACTTACAAACACATATAACATACAGAAAATTGCACTACTAGGCACTGCACACATCCTACGCAGAACACTTTCCATACAATAACCATCAGAGCATCACAACATATCACAGCACATACCCAAGGCACACAGAGCTGCGCTCGGTAGTGAAGTGAAAGCACACTATAAAAAATAAAACTACTGAATAATAATAATAATAATAATAATAATAATAATATAATAATAATAATAATAATAATAATAATAATGGGCTACAGCAAATATTCTGCTCAGTACCACAGATTTGCTTGTCAGTTGTTTGACCTTAACCAGTTGAGCATGTTCCTTAGTGGCTGACGATACGTGCATCTCTGATCGCGAGCAGAAATAGTGGGGGAGCATCATAGCCATGTGTTGAGAGGGATTCTTTGGAGTTTGAATAATTCGCCTCTGGAAACATAGGTGTTTCGTTCAACATCCTAAAGCAACCCTTATTCAGGGACCTTTTGAGCAGGATGGGCTACTCGACCTGAAGAAAATTCTAACTGGGCCCCACCTGCAAGGTCATGTGCTGTTTATCTTGATATGAGATCACCATGTCGCGCACATATGGTTGTGATGCATGTGCCTGGTGTACCTTTATCAGACGGGTAGTCATGATGGGTATGCTGGGCTTCGTATATTTTACCCCAGTGTCACTTTGGTGGCATGCACTGCTCGCTCACTCAATAATAATAATAATGCAGGCACTGGCTCTCGTGGCTTCTGGTCTTAACTGATTGGAAGTGTTATCATGTACGTGTTTTGTCTTGGTATAAAAGATGGGCTGCAGCAAATATTCTGCTCAATACCACAGATTTGCATGTCATTTGTTTGACCATAACCAGTTGAGCATGTCCCTTGATAGCCAACGATATGCGCATCTCTGATCATGAGGAGAAATAGTGGGAGAGCGTCATAGCCACGTGTTGAGAGGAATTCTTTGGGGTTTGAATAATACACCTCTGGAAAAATGGGTGTTTCGTTCAACATCCTTATTCAAGGACCATTTGAGTGGGATAGGCTACTTGACCTGAAGGAATTTCTAGCTGGGCCCCACATGCAAGGTCATGCGCTGTTTATCTTTATATGAGATCATCATGTCGTGCACATATGTTTGTAATGCTTGTATATAGTATACCCTTATCAGACGGATAGTCATGATGGGTGTACTGGGCTTCGTATATTTTACCCCAGTGTCACTTTGATGGCGTACACTGCTCTCTCATTCAATAATAATAATGATTTCGAATTTTGGCACAAGGCCAGCAGGTTTGGGGTAGAGGTAAGTTGATTAAACCGACCCTAGTACTAAACTGGTACTTATTTTATCGACACCGAAAGGTTGAAAGGCGAAGTGACTTCGGCGGAATTCGAACTCGGAACGCAAAAGCGGACGGAATGCCGCTAAATATTTTTCCGGCGCGATGACGATCCTGTCAGCTCCCCGCCTTGGCGTAGGCCCATAAATTGTCGAGGATAGGAGGTTAATTGACATCATCAACCTCAGAACCGACTGGCACTTTATTTTATCGACCCCGAAAGAATGAAAAGGAAAGTCGACTTCGACAGGATTTGAACTCAGAACGTAAAATAAAACGACGGAAGAAATACCTATTTCTTTACTACCCACAAAGGGCTACACACAGAGGGGACAAACAAGGACAGACAAACGGATTAAGTCGATTACATCGACCCCAGTGCGTAACTGGTACTTAATTTATCGACCCCGAAAGAATGAAAAGGAGAGTCGACTTCGACAGGATTTGAACTCAGAACGTAAAATAAAAAGACGGAAGAAATACCACAAGGCATTTTGCCCGATGCCCTATCGATTCTGCAGCATTTTGTTAGCATGTATTGCGTATTCATAAAAAGAAAAATCAGTTTGCCAAATTCTTACGTAAAATCGTTACTTAATCTTCTTCGTAAGTACCATAACTTTCTCTCTAAGAAAATAGACATACAAAAAGTAAAAGAAAGAAAAAATTGAAAGAAAATAAAAGTAAAAAAACTAATTAAAAATTAAAATCAATACACGGCTAAAAATATTTCTTGCGCAGGTAACAGATAAATGTACAATTTTATAAATATTTCCGTCTACTGGGCTGCATTGCATCTCCTTCGCTGTCCGTTGCTATTTACGGTTGTTGCTGAAAGCAACACACTTCTTTGTCAGCCTGACGATGCTATAACCGACCGACCGACTAGCAGCGAAATAGTACGGTCTGACGTTGTAGTCGTCGATGCTGCCGTAGACGTTGTGCGTGAAGGTGCATGGCTTAGTGGTTAGGGTATTTAGCTCATGATCGTAAAGTCGTGAGTTCAATTCCCGGCGGCGCGTTGGGCCCTTGAGCAAGACACTTTATTTCGCGTTGCTCCAGTCCATTCAGCTGGCAAAAATGAGGTGTACCTGTAATTGAAAGGGGTCAGCCTTGTCACACTCTGTATCACGCTGGATCTCCCTGAGGTATATGCGTCTGTGGAATGCTCAGCCACTTGCACGTTGATTTCACGAGCAAGCTGTTCCGTTGATCGTATCAGCTGAGTCCCTCGTCGTCGCAACCGACGGAGTGTTCCTAGTTGTTGTGTGAAGGCGTGTGGCTTAGTGGTTAGGGGCATTCAGCTCCCGATTGTAAGGTCGTGAGTTCAATTCCCGGCGGTGCGTTGGGTCCTTGAGCAAGACACTTTATTTCATGTTGCTCCAGTCCACTCAGCTGGCAAAAATGAGTAGTACCTGTATTTCAAAGGGTCAGCCTTGTCACATTCTGTGTCACGCTGAATCTCCCCGAGAACTACATTAAGGGTACACGTATCTGTGGAGTGCTCAGCCACTTTGCTCGTTAATTTCACAAGCAAACTGTTGCGTTGATCGTACCAGCTGGGTCCCTCGTCGTCGTAACCGACGGAGTGCTCCTAGTGTTGTGTGAATGCGCATGGCATAGTGGTTAGGGTATTCAGCTCACACTCTTTCGATCGTGAGGTCGATACCCACCAGCGTATTGAGTCCTTGAGCAAAACATTTTGTTCCACGTTGCTCCAGTTCATAAAGAAACGAGCAGAACCTGTAATTCAATGTTACGTTCTGTGTCACGCTGAATCTTCCTGAGAACCACGTTAAAGATACGAATGTCTGTGGGGTACTCAGCCACTTGTACGTTAATTTCATGTGCAAGCTATTCCGTTGACCGGACCAACTAGAACACTCCTCGTAGTAACCGACGAAGTGCCGGTTGTTGTTGTAGTTAGTGTTGTTGTTTAGTGCCATGGCAGTTCTGGTCGAATATACCTATGATCAAAAATGTGGTCCTGCCGTAACTATGCCGCCCCTTTTCCCCTTTTTTGTGTGTGTATGTGTGGGGGTGGGGTGGGGTGTATTGTATTGTGTATTGTGTGTGTATGTGTGGGGGTGGGGTGGGGTGTATTGCATTGTGTAAGCTCAGTGTGGCCAATTGGTTAAGAAGTTCGCTTCACAGTCACGTAGTCTCGTGTTCGAGTCCTCTGTTTGGCGTTTTGTGTTAATACAATTTTTTATAGCTCTGGGTCGACCCATATCCCGTGAACGATACTGGGTAAACGGAAAATGCGTAGAAGATTCCTCAAGCAGTTTATACCTGTAATTCAAGAGACACAGTGTGTCAAAGTTGATCGATTCCCGAGAATTACATGAAGGATACACCTGCTAGGTGTCCGGTAAATCAGGATAAAGTACATTATTTACATTATTTACATTTGACGGATATTTGTCCTCATCTTGTTTGTTGTTAACACAACGTTTCAGCTGATATACCCTTCAGCCTTCATCATGTGTCTTGGGGAAATTTCGAACGTGGGTTCTCATTACTAAGGTTTTTTCCATGTTATTATTATTATTATTATTATTATTATTATATTATTATTATTATTATTATTATTCAGGTCACTGCCTGGAATTGAACTCGGAAGCTTGGGGTTCGTAGCCCGCGCTCTTAACCACTACACCATATTCCCCAAGACACCTGATGAAGGCTGGAGGGTATATCAGCCGAAACGTTGTGTTAACAACAAACAAGATGAGGACAAATATCCGTCAAATGTAAATAATGTAAATAATGTAAATAATTCCTCATCTCTTAAATATAGAACTGTGTTATCAGGGTAGAGTAATTCAGTTGATCGGACAACCGTGATGGCACGACGGAGATCCAGCACCACGATTACACTGTCCAGTCTGTCCTTTTTATTCTTCTTTAAAATGACAGATTACGGGAATTGAGGGAAATGTAGCTCCTTTTTCTAGCTAGTAGGTCCAGCGACCGATTAAAATCTCCATCGTTGGCTCATATAACTGCTGAAGGAAATTTTACAGACCGGCTCAGTCTTGATTGACTGTGACTACCACGTCCTTTTCTCTGTCGTAATATATCTAAGGTTAAATTATATAATGTGACCACAGGTTCCGAGTTCCGAGCCCCACGGTTCCGAGTTCAATCCCGCCGCATGGCACCTTGGGCAAGTGTCTTGATATTAATGATGATGATGATGATGATTGATGATGATGATGACAGCAACAACAACAACATTGAAAAATATCTTAAGGATTAGAACCCAGGTTCGAAATTTCCCCAAGACACCTGATGAAGGCTAGAGGTTATATCAGCCGAAATGTTGTGTTAACAACAAACACGATGAGGACAAATATCCGTCAAATGTAAATAATGTACATAATTCCTCATCTCTTAAATAGAGAACTAAATTTTTTATTGTTTAATTGTATTGTTAATTGTTATTGTTATTCGTTTTATACTCGACGTTGTTCCAAACCTCACTTTCCCCATGTCTTGTCCCTACTTGTTTTGTGTTCCGCCCTTGTGGTCAATAAAGAAACCATCATTATTGTTATCAGAATCATTAGCACAACGGACAAAATGCTTAGTTGTATTTCGTTTGCCTTTACGTTCTAAGTTCAAATTCTACCTAAGTCTTCTTTACCTCTCATCATTTCGGGCTGGATAAATCAAATACCAGTTGAGCAATGGGGTCGATAGCCCCGTCGACACAAAAATTTCAGACCTTGTGCCTATTATGGAAAAGATTATTATTATTTCTTTATTGCCCACACGGTGCTAAACATAGAGGGGACAAACAAGGACAGGCAAACGGATTAAGTCGATTATATCGACCCCAGTGCGTAACCGGTACTTATTTAATCGACCCCGAAAGGATGAAAGGCAAAGTCGAACTCGGTGGAATTTGAACTCAGAACGTAGCGGTAGACGAAATACCTATTTCTTTACTACCCACAAGGGGCTAGACACAGAGGGGACAAACAAGGACAGACATAGGTATTAAGTCGATTACATCGACCCCAGTGCGTAACTGGTACTTAATTTATCGACCCCGAAAGGATGAAAAGCAAAGTCGACCTCGGCGGAATTTGAACTCAGAACGTAGCGGCAAACGAAATACGCCTACGCATTTCGCCCGGCGTGCTAACGATTCTGCCAGCTCACCGCCTTGGCTAAGATTATTATTGTTGCTGTTGTTCTCTGGTTGATACCGATTTCTTTTTATCACGGTCGGCAATAATTTCTCTAAATCCTATTTCACCGCAAGCATCAACAAAACAGAAAAGGTCGCCATAACGCAATAATATTTTGTTTGAGTCAAGATTCGAGAATTTAAGACTTAACTCATAAAATAAAACTATAAAAACAAAAAGAGATAAAAAAAAACGAAACAAACGAAAATAATAATAAAAAAAAAAGACGGCGCAGTAATTTTATTATAAAATATTTGACAAGTTCACTTTTATTTCCTTTATTCAGGTTTATTTACTTGGAATATTTTGTTCTTAAAGAGGACTCGAAGAACAATGGTGAAGTTAAGAAGGTGACCAGTTTCTGAATAAAATTTTACAAAAGAAGACTTACTGTTCGGAAGTCACTAATAAAATAATTTTTATATTTTAGAATTGATAAGATTTATATAAGGACCATGATATTTTATAATCGTAGCAGATTAATACAGAAGGAGAAGCTTTTCTCTTAGCCTCTACTCATGTTTAAAACAAATTTCTAATAAAAATATATTTTTATAGTGACTATGCTGAACCAATAGATGGCGCTGTTTTCTTTTTCCTTTTTTTTTTTTTTAGTAATATTTATATAATAAAATATTTTTCATTCGTTAAATCACCATATCATTCTTTTATGTGTTTTTGTGGTTTTCAGCATAATTCTTGTCGAATAGGTAGGATGGAACGCTGGACTGTCGATCACAAGATCGACGGTTCTAATTGCGTCCACCAGTAGCTGTGCCACGTTGCATCTATCTATGACCAAAGTGTGGAGGCTCAATGGCCCAGTGGTTAGAGCAGCGAACTCGCGGTCGTAGGATCGCGGTTTCGATTCCCAGACCGGGCGTTTTCAGTGTTTATTGAGCGAAAACAACTACAAAGTTCCACGAGGCTCCGGCAGGGGGTTGTGGCGAACCTTGCTGTACTCTTTCACCACAAATTCCTCTCACTCTTCCTGTTTCTGTTGTACCTGTATTTCAAAGGGGCCAGCCTTGTCACACTCTGTATCACGCTGAATCTCCCCGAGAACTACGTTAAGGGTACACGTGTCGTTGGAGTACTCAGCCACTGGCACGTTAATTTCACGAGCAAGCTGTTCCGTTGATCGGATCAGCTGGAACTCTCGTCGTCGCAACCGACGGAGTACCGCATCGACAACGATGATGGTGACCCAAGTAATTAGCTCTCGAACGATCCAGTCCATCCAACTTTCAGCTGGTACTCCGTCCGTTACCCTGTGAGTGAATTTAGTAGACGGAAACTGAAAGAAGTCCGTCGTATATGTATATATGTATATATATTTATGTGTGTGTATGCCTTTGTGTCTCTGTTTATTACCCCACACTCGCATGACAACCGATGTTGGTATGTTTACGTCCCCGTAGACCGATAGAATAAGCACTAGGCTTACAAAGAATAAGTCCCGGGGTCGATTTCTTAAACTAAAACTCTTTACGGTGGTGCTCCAGCATGGCCACAGTCAAATGACTGAAGCACATAAAAGAATAAAAGGATAAACAAAAACAAACAAATCTAATAGTTCGACGGTACAAATCTAATAGTTCAGCGGTGGTGCCCCAGCATGGCCACAGCCTTCGGGCTAAAACATTTTTAAGGATTTAAGGTACCCTGCGCAAAAGCTTTACATTTACCATGGAAAATATCTACCAAAGTATCGACAATATCCCCTCTTTTAGCCATTAGAACCCGCGAGTAGGCTTTAACGTGTGCGATTTCGCTTATCAATACATCTGAAGATGCAAAAGCGGGTGGCCCCATGGATTTGTGTTTACGGTTAAAGCTAACGATCTTTCTGCCCATTAGAAAGCCGTAAAGATAAAAGCTTTTGCGTCTTCCAGGGAGATATTCAAACGAATTCGCGTTCGCTAAATAGCGTAATTGTAATTCATTCATTCATTTATCAATCCATTCGTGCGTCCGTCCGTCGTCCATCCGTGCATCCAGTCATAGCTTCAAAAAAGACTGATTAATAATGTTAGTAGAAAACTCTTTAAACTTGTATGGAACAGTAAAATGATGTGGGTTCAAAGATAAGATCACGTAAAGATACCACTTAACAGCCACCTTGCAGTAGCAGTCAGAAGAACTGCAATATAATCTGGTTCTCAAGGCGGTGAGCTGGCAGAAACGTTAGCACGCCAGGCGAAATGCGCAGCGGTATTTCGTCTGCCGTTAGGTTCTGAGTTCAAATCCCGCCGAGGTCGACTTTACCTTTCATCCGTTCGGGGTCGATAAATTAAGTACCAGTTACGCACTGGGGTCGATATAATCGACTTAATCCGATTGTCTGTCCTTGCTTGTCCCCCTTCTGTGTTTAGCCCCTTGTGGGTAGTAAAGAAATAGGTATTTTGTCTGCCGTTAGGTTCTGAGTTCAAACTTCGCCGAGGTCGACTTTGCGTTTCATCGTTTCGGGGTCGATAAATTAAGTACCATTTGCGTAGTGGGGTCGATCTAATCGACTGGCCCCTTCCCCAAAAAATTTCGGGCTTTGTGCCTAAAGTAAAAAAGAATATAATTTGGTTCACACCAGATATTAACTTTTCCTTAAACTTTAAGTCTAATATTGTTAAAGGCCTCGTCACCTTAATAGATATACATTTCCCAATTAAACTTCTCTACAGAAAACTATCCAATAGAACCGATCTTAAATTGAACAACAGCTGTACTTTTAATGTTATGTAAGCCAAATAAATTAACCAAGACAAACTGTACAGAAAAGGGTGAGACGATTATATATGAGACAGAAATCACTTCCACAAAACAAATCCTTAACATCTTGCGTAAACGTAACATACGGTGGGAAGTCCCTGGCTTTGGTTAAAAGAGAATAGGGAAGGGTCAGTTAATTACGATTTATGCACTATTCTCTTGTCGGGTTCACACACTTATTGCAGCAGCATCCAGCAGTCCTTCGGTTTTTGTAAGCCCTGGAAAAGACTTGGAAGACAGGGCCTCCAACTTGGCCGTTCGTGATACCATTAAAGCCGGAAACTCTTTAGCAACCCTCGTATATATATATATATATATATTATATATATATATATATAATATATATATATATATATATATATATATATATATATATATATATATATATATTATATGTATGTATGTATGTATGTATGTATATTTGAAAGTCTATGAGGATTACTTAAAACAGTCTTTGAAGTGTACAGGTGATTTTAAAAAAATTATTTTTAAAGCCAAATGTTATGAAATCCTTTATGAGGATGTTACTAACATATGTATGTGTGTATGTATGTATGTATGTATGTATGTATGTATGTATGTATGCATGTTCAGGTAGAAAGATTGATAGATATTGGTAGGTAGAAAGCGAGAGAGAGCAATTATAGAAAAATCGGATGGCTGGGAGACGATATAGTTTTATGGCGATATATCAAGTCTATAAAAGAGTCTAAGAGCGGAAGCGGATATTACGACAAAGAGAGATTCATAAAAAGAACAATGGCGATGACATGTTGAATAGCAGACGAAGTTGAAGGAATTATAGAAGTTTGAAGGAAATATTCGAGTGATGAAAAATGTGGAGGAGTTGGGGGGGGCAGAAGAAGAACCGATGAAAGGAGTGAAGGAGAAAACATGAAGTAAGAAAATGAAATGATAATGATGATGATGACGATGATGATGATGATGATGGTGATGGTGGTGGTGGTGGTGGTGGTGGTGGTGGTGATGATGATGATGATGGTGATGGTATAGGTGATGGTGATGATGATGATGATGATGGTGGTGGTGGTGGTGATGATGATGATGATGCTTCCATGTGCTTTTCACCGGTCGATGTCTGTTGAGAGAAATCAAGGAAGAAAGTTATTAATAATAATGATCCTTTCTACTATAGGCACAAGGCCTGAAATTTTGAGGAGTTGGTGATAAGTCAATTACATCGACCCCAGTACGCATACGTGAATAGAAAGTATGCCCCCGTCCGACTCACAAACCTTT
>NW_021834029.1:12500-26949 GCF_006345805.1 Octopus sinensis | reverse complement strand
ATGTATCTATATATATATATATATATATATATATATATATATATATATATGTATGTATCTATATCCATATATATATATATATATATATATATATATATATATAATGTATGTAGTATGTATCTAATATCGATATATATATATGTGTGTATATAATGTATATATATATATATATATATATATTATATATCGTTCAAAAAGTGGTCTTAAGTATGATGTTTTTAGTTCTAGAACTATATCATCAGGTAAATGTTATTTACGCACACTCTTATTTACCCCCATTCATAAACACATACGCACACATACACACGCATGTATGTATGTAATGTATGTATGTATGTATGTATGTATGTATGTATGTATGTATGTATGTATGTATGTATGTATGTATGTATGTATGTGTACGTACTGTCTAATTATCACACAAATTTTACGTTTTAAGTTCTAGAACTATGTGGTATCACCAGGTAACACATAGACACATGTATGTTATTATGTGTAAGTATGTAATTGCAAACATTCACCACACCACACAACCGCTGTCTCTCTCTCTCTCTTTTCTCTCTGTCTGTCTGTCTGTCTCTTCTCTCTCTCTTCTCTCTCTGTGTCTGTCTGTCTGTCTGTCTCTCTCTCTCTCTCTCTCTCTCACACACACACATACTGGAGCACACATGTACACACACTTTGACTAATACCGGCAGTAGTACCGGTATGTGTTTGTTACATGTGGAGAAGAAGGATGGGCTTCTTTTACTAGAAGATGGGCAGAGACTTACAGCAGACTGACTCATAACACACACACACACACACACACATTTGTAGATAGATAGCTATACACCGTCACACATACACTCGAAGTTAAAACTTTTACACACCCACAACTTTGACAAAGCAGCGAAGTTAGCCAGCGAGAGACTAGTATTTAATTGAGTAATAGATGTAGGTAGGTAGGTATGTAGGTAGGAAAGTAAGTTAGTGTCTGTACGTATATATATATATATATGTGCGTAGCTGTATCTATCTATTTATATCTATCACACGTACTGTATATAAACCCGGTAAAACCGTTTAAGAAACGACACACGGCTCAAGGCTTCCAAACTTTGCAGTCAACATAGAACGATAGGACTTTTACCACATTATCTTGTACAAATACAAGAATTAATATCTTCTTTTTCAATCTCCTGAAAATTCTTTGAAAAATTTGGATATGGCCGGAAGAAGGAAAATACCGTGAGTTGACAAGATGTTTCTTTTTCTTCATTTCCTCTTTCATTTCATTTTCCTCCGTTTCTTTCTTCTTCTTCTTCTTCTTCTTCTTCTTCTTCTTCTTCTTCTTCTTCTTTCCTATTTAATTCTTTGCAATATTCGGTTCTGTCTTTTTACAATGAGTTCAAATCCCAACGATGCCTTCTTTGCATTTTCTTTTCTGAGTTTCGATAAAATTAATCATTAGTCCAGAATTAGCATCGACACACGCGACTGTTACTCCGCAACCATGCTGCACTCCCACCCGATACCAACAAAACAAAACTCAACTGTGATCCCTGTGCCTGATTCAAAAGTCAGTGAGCCTTGACTTAGCAGAGTCAGTAGAATAGTGTGGTAAATTAGCGGAATCGTTAGATCACGGGACTAACTGCTATGCGACATTCCTTCAGGCTCTTTATGTTCCAAGTTCAAATCTCGCCAAAGTCAGTTTCGCTTTTTATCCTCTCTGACTAGATAAAATAAAATGGTTGTCCTATACTGGAGTCGAAGTAATCAACTAACACCATCCCACAAAATTTCAGGCTTTGTACTGAAACTTTGTTAGAAACAATTTTTTATTGGTTTTGATTCAGTCTGTTGGTACTTTGAATTTCTTCCTTGTGCATGTTCGTTTAAGATAAAAAGGACATAGCTGCATCGATATACTAAGGGCAATCGAAGGTGATTATTTCTTTACTGCGTCGTTACAGACGTCGTAAATAATCAGCGAATAAATGTACTACATGTATTGAGTTTCCTTTCTCCCATTTATAACATCCTCCCCATATATATATATATATATATATATATATATATATATATATATATATATATATATATGATCTTAAAGAAAAAACAGAAAATGATTTGGGAACTTTATCATGGGCAAGTGAAAGAAAATATTTACATTTTTATCAAAGTATGGTACCGGTTTCAATCGTTTCTAAGAGGAGTTAGTCATGCTGTAAGGGGGGGGGGGGGGGGAATAATAAATTGAAATACAATAAATTAAATTACTCTTTCATGATATCAGTTTTGGAAGTTTGCATGTTTTTCTTACAAAATTCACATGATGCTGGTAGTTGCTTTTCTCCTGATGGTAGCTAAGTCGTCGTAGTAGTTGCAGTTATAATAGTATTAGAAGTAGTGGTAACCTTCCGAGTTCTTTTACAAAGCTTAGAAAAACTGAAGGACCGCTACAATAAGTGTGTGAATTTGTGAGGGGAATATGTTGAATAAAATCATAATTAACTGATCCTCCTGTATTTTCTTTTACCCAAAGCCAAGAACTTATCAGCACCTCTTCGTAAATATTGAACGTAAAATAACATTTTTCTCTCACATTGTTTTTTTTTCCTTTTCTCAGATAAACAATTATTTTTTTTTCTCTAAAATACTGCACTAATTTATATGTAAGAAAGTAAAAGTAAAGTAAATTCGCTGCACATTTCTGTTTCGACTTATAGGGCTGATTACCCAGTCCCTAGTCCGTCACAAGGTTACTCATGTACAGCTGAGTAGACTGCGGTAACGGGAAATTAAGCGTTTTGCTCAAGATCACAACGCACTACCCGGTCTGGGAATCGAAACTAAGACCTTCAGACCGTGCGAACAATACCCCAAACCACCAGGCGACGCACCTTCACTACTAATTTATATAATTGCTCTAATTCAGTTATTTTGCTGACCAATGTTTATTATAGTGCTAGGGCGTTTACAATATTCAATGCAATTATTATCATTATTATTATTGTTGTTATTATTATTATTATAATTATTATTATTATTATTAAATAAAAAAAATATCAGTTTCTTCGGTTGCAGTAAATAAATACTATTGTAGGTTAATTAATAAAGTGGGCGCCGGGGTACTTGATGTTGTAGACCCTACAGTTTTAATTTAAATTTAATTAAGTAAAATTCCAGCAGAGATTTGGAACAACGGCATCTCACAGTTCCAAACCTTATGGGAGAGGAGGGGGAATGCACAATCAATAAATGAATAAATAAATGAATAAATAAATAAAATTAAGGGAATCACTTTTTAAATTTCTAATGTTTTTTTTTTTTGTTTTTGTTTTTTGAAAATTGAAATATTCATTGTTGAAAAACAGGAAATCTAAAAACTTCAAAAATGAAGGAACAGATTATCCGTTTCCTTTCTCATGAAGTATGGGACTTGGAGGGATAGCTATTCCAAAACTTTGCCTAAATGTTTTGGCTTATTTTTCAAGTACGCTAGCGCCCACCTTACTATTAAGTTTCCTTCTCATTATTTAATTAAGTAAATACTATTTCCTTAATGTGCGGCAGACGTGAAAATAAAAAATTTACACTATCAGGAGATATTGCTATCTAATCTGACTGCTTCGGAATCAAGTTTGATAATTCGCAAATCTCGTTATAAATTTCCATAAAAGCCAAATTGCTTCCTTGTTTCGTATCTATTTATAAAAACAAGTTTACTGACGACAGCCGAGAGCTAAGTTATTGAGCGAGGAATGGTGAAAAAGAGAGGGGTAGGTGACAGACTAATAAACTTAGAAATAGAGGAAGAGAAATGTGAGAAGGGAGAGGGAGGGAGAGAAATATGAGAAGAGAGAGGAGGAGAGACAAATATGAGAAGAGAGAGAGGAGGGAGAGGCGAAGATTGAGAGAGTAGAAACATTTGCTTTATCATCGTAGTATAATTATCATAGAAAAGTTCACACATCATTCGGTGTTTGGTGGTTGCCAACCAAAAGTATCCAAAACTTGCATAGTCAAGCTTGTAAAGTAAAATCAAAGTTAAAAAGAAAAAAAAAGACAATCTAATTTCCGAGTTATCCCAGCGATATTGAATTTTAAAACCAGGGCCCACCTAACAACCAAGTCAATGTAACGAACAGCAAAGCAAAATATTTCTATAGCAACTACTTTCACTTGTAAGGCGCAATGGCCGAGTGGTTAGGGCAGCGGACTCGCGATCGGAGGATCGCGGGTTTGATTCCCAGACCGGGCGTTGTGTGTGTGTTTATTGAGCGAAAACACCTAAAAGCTCCACGAGGATCCGACAGGGGGTGGTGACGACTCCTGTTGTACTCTTTCGCCCCAACTTTTTCTCACTCTTTCTTCCTGTTTCTTGAGTAACGCTGCGATGGACTGGCGTCCAGTCCAGCTGGGGGAAACACATACGCCACAGAAACCGGGAAACCGGGCACATGAACCTAGCTAGGCTTGAAGAGGGCGCATAAAAAAATAAAACTACTTTCACTTTACTTTTTATGCTAATGAGCACCAAAGAGTTGAATAAAGTAAGCTAGCGGGGAACTAGTTTTTTTTCTCTTGTTTCAGTCATTGAACTATAGCCATACTGGGACACCACATTGAAGGGTTTACTCGAACAAATCACCCCCAATACTTATTTATTTCTAAGTCTGGCACTTATTCGATCGGCCTCTTTTTGGCGAACCGTTAGGTTACGGGGATGAAAACAAACCAACTGGCTGTAAAGCGATATGGGAGTCAAACCCGCCCCTATATATATATACATATATATGTATATATATATATCTGTGTATACACACTTACATGAAGTCCATCGCATGTATGCATATATATGTTATATGTGTATATGTGTACATATATGTGTGTGTATATATGTGTATACAAAGTCCGTCACAGGGGCTACTTTCACTTTCCGTCTACCAAAATACACCCATAATTCTTTGGTGGGCTATAGTAGAACGCATTTGCTCAAGGTGCTGCGCAGGGAAACTGAACCCGAAGCCACGCGGTTGCAAGCGAGCTCCTTAACAACAAAACCGTGCCTGAAAGATTTTTTTACAAAGAACTATAGATGTGGTTAGTTCTGTGGTTTTTGTCAATAGTGCAACAAATGTTGCTGTTACGTGAGATATTTAGCTGATAAAATGTTGGAAGTCAGGCAAGTTAAACCGGTTTTTGATAGGTCATGTGACAAAACTGCAATTGACTGGAGAGACCAGCGAATTGGGTAGGACATACTCTTTACTCTTTTTAATTGTTTCAGTCATTTGACTGTGGCCATGTTGGAGCACCGCCTTTAGTCGAGGAAAATCGACCCCAGGACTTATTCTTTGTAAGCCTAGTACTTATTCTATCGGTCTCATTTGCCGAACCGCCGATTCGCAGGAACTTCTAAGCAACAATTATTACATGGGTCATAGATATTTATGATCCATTTTGTAGAAAAAAAATCAATATATTATTGGGTTAAACTGGCTGCAAAATACGCGCTTATACATGGAAGTAAAATTGGTTAGATAGAAATATATAAAGAAAGAAAGATGTGAGCGTCAGATGACTGAAAATTACCCAAGGGTAGTTCAGCTAGACTCTAGAATCAAAACGTGGCGATACCTACTTGAACATATGACTGTACGTAAGTGTACGCAAATCTCTGCATGAAATGGAGAGAAAAAGAAATAAAGAAAGAAGGAAGGATAAAGCGAAAAGATAAAGATAACAAGCGGGACGAGATATATAAAAAATCAGGAGACCAGCGAGCTTGTATGAGCGTGTATGTGTGCATATCTGTGTGAATGTATATATATGTATATATATATATATATATAATATATATATATATATATATATATATATAATATATATATATATATATATATATATATATATGTATATGTATATGTCTGTGTATGTATGTGTGTGCGTGTGTGGTAGAGAGTCATAACACACTGTTTTCGAATTTAAGTTCCAATAGTTTTCGTTTTTATTAGGGTGTTCCTCTAAATTGATACCAAAACATAGATGACCTGTATTGCCTGTGACCTGCGATGATCTTTTGACACTTCTCAGCTTTCATTTTGTTGCGCGCGCGCGGTGTTCTATGTATATTATATATATATATATATATATATATATTATATATATATATATATATATATATATATTTACATAGATATAGATATAGATGTGTGTGTGTGTGTATACATACACATAATTTAGATAAGTATTTATATACATTTACATATACTTACAAAAAAAAGTATGGTACAGCCAGCTGTCACTCGCAAGTGTGTATAGCTTGGTAAACATGTGCACCTAAAAGATACCTATGTAGTTGCGAGCAGACAGAGACGCCTCTGCCTACTCAATCTTGACTCAATCTTGACAATGTGATAACTGGAGTGAGAGAAAACTACACCAGCATTCGGCTGGTATTTGTTCAAGGTGGGTTGACACGAGCTACTTCAAGTGAAATGTCTTGCTCACGAACACAACAACCTACCTGGTTCAAGAATTGAACCTTATAACTTTATGATCATGAAGCAAACAGCCTAACCGCTTGGTCACGGGCCTGGCTTCCACTTTTGGGTAATTGTGCCTTGGTTCTTCCGCTTCTTTTTCTGTATGCATACAGAAAGAGAAGCGGCTAGCTGGCAGAAACGTTAGCACGCCGGGCAAAATGCTTAGCAGTATTTCGTCTGTCGCTACGTTCTGAGTTCAAATTCCGCCGAGGTCGACTTTGCCTTTCATCCTTTGGGGTCGATAAATTAAGTACCAGTTACGTACTGGCGTCGAGATAATCGACTTAATCTGTTTGTCTGTCCTTGTTTGTTCTCTCTGTGTTTAGCCCCTTGTGGGTAGTAAAGAAATAGAAATAGGTATTTCGTCTGTCTTTACGTTCTGAGTTCAAATTCCGATGAGGTCGATTTTGCCTTTCATCCTTTTCGGGATCGATAAATTAAGTACCAGTTTCGTACTGCGATCGATCTAATTGACTGACCCCTCGCCCAAAATTTCGGGCCTTGTGCCTAGAGTAGAAAAGAATATTCTTACGTTGTGTCTCTTGATGATTTTTATAGGTGTACACCATGCAGCTTGAAGGCATCTACGTGGTCGCTCGGCCCGCTAGATATAGTAGTCAAATATCCCTGTTTTAAAATAGGTGTGGTGGTGGCGGGTCACTTTGGATAATTTAGTACTGTCTGGAAGTGAAAGACAAGTGGTCACAGATGGAAACCATTCGCCATATTTCTCCAGGAGTAGTGGTCCGTCCACGAGCCAAACAACAACACTACTACTACTACTACTACTACTACTACTACTACTACTACTACTACTGAGTAAGTTGTCTTGTCTCAGTCACATAGAGAAATATATTTCCTTCGTCACGTATATCCCCAGAAGGAAATATACATTAAACGTAAGAGCCAGTTTAGAATGCGGAAAGATTATTATGTGAGAAGAATCCTTATCGGCGAGTAGTGTAACCTCCCTCCGTACATATGACAGAGATTCAGCAAGATTTCATAGCCTTTTCGTGTCTGCTTTGCACTACAGCGCATGCACTATTCACATAGGGTGAGGGACAATAATATTACCTACGTTTATTTAAATGTGTTCGTGTGTGTATGTACATATGTATATATGTGTATGTGTGTAAATGTATGTATATATATATGTGTGTGTGTGTGTGTGTGTGTGTGTGTGTGTGTGTGTCTATATTACGTGCGTACATACATTTGTACATATACAGAGAGAGAGAAAGAAAGAAAGAAAGCGAAAAAATACAAAATGGGATAGGTCCACGCTTAAAGTTTTCATTTTGAATTCCCAAAGAAGTGGAAAGAATTAATTATGACGTTTCGGAAATAGTCCTTCACCGAAATATATGGTATGGAGTGGAAAGAGGCAAAGAAAGACCAGAAAAATCAAATATATAAATAAATAAATAAATAAATAAATAAATAAAGGGAGGAGTCGAGGCAAAAATGCTCATGTGTATTGTTTGTGTATATTGTTATATACATGCATACACATACGTGCGCGCGTACAATAATTTGGGGGTTATTTATTAATCTTGCCGTATTTAACGACTCACAGGTGAAATAATAATATATAATAGATGTAGTTATCAGTGTTTATTATATAATAGAGGCAGTTATCAGTGTATAGTCTTCATACGGTCCTTGGAGAATGTCTAATTCGTTAGATTAATTAATCTGGCAACAATGCTGTTAACTTGCATTCGTGAAATAACTAAGACACACCTGAGATGAAGAAGGCAGAAAAGGAAGAAGAGGATAACAAAAGATGATAAAGAGGATATTAAAATACAACGAAAACAAAGTCGAGTGAAGATGAGTAAAAAAGGGGGGAAAAATATAAGTGGAAGAACGAATGAGAAACTAATGAAACTTGGTAGATGGAAAAGAGAATTAGGAGGAGGAAAAGGCGCAAGAGGGGATTTGAAAGGGGAGGAGACAGAGATGAATAACAAAATGGAAATAGCGATAGACATGAAATGGCCGACAATTAAATGATTTTTTTTGTTCTGACAAAAATGGTAATTGGCAGTGAGCATGGTCTTAAAATGAAGTTGAAATTATGAAATATTGCACATGAACAATATTGTGAGTATATCGTGTAAGACAAAAGATATATAAGGGGTGACGTATAGGGCTTTTGATAATCTGTTTGCGTCGTATTTACAAGCGTTCGACAGGCATCATATTCACTAAGTAAATGTATTTATGACATTCATTTACTGGATTCTACGTTACTGTCCTATTAACTTCGGGATTTTAACAAGAAAGAAAATCACCCTCTCCGAACAAGTTACAGACAAATCATTCAGAATTTGGTACACCATACTCGTACTTTTCAGTTTCATTTCATTGTCAGCCATTTTTGTCAATATCACAAGATTACCCGAAAATTTTGAGGTGCAGTTGGAAAATTTAGTTTCGGTGTTCTAGAAAGAACCTTCCACCCACTCATGCAGTCATTCGACATGTTAGAAATAGCAACCAAATCTCTTAGATATATCATCTAGAAAAATGAAAACCGACTGGTCACGGTTTGACGTGCCTTTCATCACAGGTCTAAATATAAAATAACCTAGGACTAATTATCATTAGTGTGGAGGCACATAGCCTAGTGGTTAGAGTAGCGGACTCGCAGTCGAGAGATCGCGGGTTCGAATCTCAGACTGGATGATGTGTGTGTGTTTATGAGCGAAAACACCTGTAGTGATCCGACAACGGCGCGCGCTCGCGCACCGCCCATTTGTATTTCGCGCGTGTTGGTGCCTTTACCAAGGCACAGAAAGGAAGGCCCCTCTCGCGCATGCGCGAACCACCGGTAGCACGACCCTATTGCCTACGTAGCAGTTAGCGAGGCAAGGGGGTCGTAGAACGTTTGACCGCTAGCAGCAGCAGCCAATGACTTGGGACCCAGCGATTGAAGGCGGCAGTCACGCATATATTCTCTCCGTCTGAACTGATTCTAGCAGTCCTTTGGCCGAAGACTTTTAACCAAAATTGTTGCAGACCAACATCGTCTCCATTGTTCGACGCCATCTTGAATCCTTTCTGTTTTTGGGCTGAAGATTGTAAATATTACAATCTATTAACTTATAGCGGTGCGCGCCCGAACCTAGGACATCAGATAACACACTTATTGTTATTGTTTACCAAGAAAGAGAATAAAGTAGTTATATGTATATTTTACGTCTGCGTCTTGTTGTTTCTGACGGGCAGAGATTCTGGATTATTAAAGCAACGGCTAGTGAGTGATTGCTTTGTGCACCCCAAAAGTGCACGAAGATATTCACTCGCACTAAGTTCGTTACACACCTAAGCTTCACGCGGCCCCGGCAGAAGGTAATGGCGAACCTCTGCTGACTCTTTCGCCACAACTTTCATCCACTACATCTTGCAGCTTACTTGCGACGGACCGGCGTCCCGTCCAGGTGGGGAACCTATACGCCAAGGAAACCGCGAAACCGGTCCTTATAAGCCAGGGATGGCTCGAGAAGGAACAAACAACAATTATCATTAGTAACGTAGGTTTTTCAAAACCAACAATTTTGATAATGCACCATGAAAAAAAAATCTGTTGGAAGCATTTCTCTTCCTCTTTTTCTGAGAAGTCAATAGGCAATACCTATTCTCCAGTTAATAGGCAATACCTTTCCTTTTCGGAGAAGATGAAAAAGAACTACGTACTCAAACGTAAACAAGGAAGTTTTGTTCGTAAATTCCTTGTAATTCAGGATACTTGAAATTGAACATTTAATTAACCTATTTCCCGTGTCTCAACAACTTTATGTCTAAACACACCCTTTAGTAATAATGAGCTAACACAACACTATAAAACAGTAGAGCGTGATATACGAAGAGTATTTAGACTGGAAGTCATTATCGTCTATCTAATTATCTCACATAAGTAGAGGTAGAGTTACCGTGGTGATAAGATACTGTGCCTGTTGGGTTCTAATTTATCACTGATGCTAAATACCGACAGAAGTGAGTCAATTTATTGCCTCATTTCTGCGAGTAAATTTTTATTATCTTTGCTGTATTAGCACTCTAGTAATTATCGTTAAGCTGTCAATCTTCTATCGTTATGTAAACGAGCTGTGCTCGGGTATATTTTAATCAGTATCCTTTTGCCACGAACTCTTGTAATCTTGTAAAAGAAAAAACAAAAAAAAAACAGTGGATCATGATGAATTATTTGTAATCTTTTGTTACAAGTGCGCCAAAAAAAAAGTGAAAGAAAATTGCTAATTGTCAATGATAAAGCTAAAACATAAAATTGACACTTCAATATTGATATCTTTCAAAGCCTAGGGAGGCAAGCTAGCAGAATCGTTAGCATGGTGGGTAAAATGTTTGGCGGCATTTCGTCTCTCTTTACGTTCTGAGTTCAAATTTCACCAAGGTTGACTTTGCCATTCATCTTTTCAGAATCGATGAAATAAATACCAGTTGAACACTAGAGTCGATTGCTGGCCTTGTGCCATAATAATAATAATAATAATCATAGTTACTACTACTACTACTACATGTGAGCGTATATATAATCAGAAACATACATTATGTAATTTTCATCAAATTTGGTTACTATTTCTCACATGCCGAGCGACTGTGTAGGGGATTCTTTCTCAAACACCACATGGAGACTCATCTTCCTGACTTTGAACTTCTGTGTAATCTTTTGATATTGGTATGTAAAATGGCTGACAATAAAAATGAACCTTAAATGCATTGTGGGAACATGCCAAATTCTGAATAATTTGTCTCTAATATGTTTGGTGGGGGATTTTTTTTTATTAGTAAAATGTTTTGCTTAAAATCCAGAATCTGAAATAAAATATTACATTGAGTAGTAATATTTAACCCAAAGTACGAATACCATTACTGCCTTATATTTGTGCACACGACGTTAGCTGAACTTTTGTCGGCCATTTATGTATCTATATCGAAAGTTTACAGGATTGTTAAGTAACAATGAAATAGTCGATTTAATCATCATCCAAAACAGTCAAAATGACCCTTGTGAAGCCTGATTTCCCACCAAGTCTAAATACATAGAGTTGTAACACCCTACATTTAATTAATGTATCATGGGTTATGCGTTCTATTCTACTATTTTCTTGTATGTTCGTTTCTTATTTCTTATTTCTTTATTGCCCACAAGGGGCTAAACACAGAGGGGACAAACAAAGACAGACAAACGGATTAAGTCGATTACATCGACCCCATGCGTAACTGGTACTCAATTTATCGACCCCGAAAGGATGAAAGGCAAAGTCGACCTCAGCGGAATTTGAATTCAGAATGTAACAGCAGACGAAATACCGCTAAGCATTTCGTCCGGCGTGCTAACGTTTCTGTCAGCTTGCCGTCTTCTCTTAAGGCAATCCTTTCTCTTAACGCAATGTTTCAATTTTACAAAGCTGCTGTTGTTGATGATAAAGATGATGGCGATGATGCTGTTTTGTCATTGCTCAGCCTTGCTCGTGTAAACCAATGAGGAAAAGCCGTCAACTAATGGTCATCCTATCCTCTTTCTAAGACTCAGTGTACCTAAAAATTTATCCAATGTGTCTTCCGCACTTTCTAAAGATGTTAGGGTGTGCTTTGAGGAAGATTCGGTTGTTATTTCTGGCAGACCGGTCGAGCGACCACTTAAAGTCTTTTTTGTTGGTTGTTCATGGATGTCTTTAACATTTTTTCTTTCTGATTTCGGCACATGGCGCAGGAGTGGCTGTGTGGTAAGTAGCTTGCTTACCAACCACATGGTTTTTGGGTTCAGTCCCACAGCGTGGCACCTTAGGCAAGTGTCTTCTTCGATAGCCTCGGGCCGACCAAAGCCTTGTGAGTGGATTTATGGTTTAATAAAGTATTGATTGGGTATTATCTGATGGTTGATGATTGATTTAGGTATGTTTCTCCGTTTTCTCATTTTGTATATATATATATATATATATATATATATACACACACACACATATATGTACATATATATACATACAGAAATGACAGAGTGAGAGATAGAGAGAGGTGGAGCGCATATAAAGTTACATAGTCATTCTCGCATCCTCATTCCCGATTACATACTATTTAAGGTTAATCAGCTGTTACGTCACAGATTTCAGCGGAATTCGTCTGTTTGTTTAGACCTTCTTGAGAAATTGTTTACACAATTATCATATGAGTTATTAGCTCCTGCCTTACACACACAATTAAGTAGTTAACAGCTGATTCTCATGAAGACTGTTTATTTTGTCTCCCAACAGCGGGGAGCTGGGAGACGGTCGATCAAGTGTAAACAAGTGATGTAGTTATGTCTAAAATAGTATATATATCATTGTTACTTTGATGTTACAACCTATTCAGTAATTACTTCCGTTCTTCAAATATACGTCTTTACACATTGATTTAGTGTGACTTGGAATAAAGCCAGTTGTTTTGGTTTTTGTTGTTGCATCTGTAGCCCAGGTTAACCGTCACTGAGCACACCTATGTCCAAAAGGTCCACTAGTCATGACTTTTCTGCCCTTTTGGCAGCATCTATGACTTCATTATCCAGTGTATTATTTCTTGTTTAAGGCGATGGTATTTGATTTTTGAGAGATCTGGCTAATATTTCAAGGAAGTAGACACACAACTTAAAGAAACTTTGTTTAGAATATAATCGCATATTCCCCTATCTTTAAAGACCGTATCTTTGATTCTTCAGAGCCAACATGCACTTTGCTGAGTATTTATTGGCCACGCAGTATAAACACATCTAGTGAAATCTCTATAATTGTCATTATTTTGACTCTCTCTCTCTCTTTCTCTCTCTCTCTCACACATACACACACATACAAACACACACACACACACACACACACACACACCACACACACACACACACACACATTAATAAATGACAAAGGAAAAGGAATCATGTAATCAACTATAAGCTGATGAAGTTTATTACGTGAATCTTGTTCCTTTCCCATTCATTAATAACTATATAATCCTCTGTACTCGCCTAATACTTTTACTCTAAAGCATATGTATACTGAGTTCTAACAATAGGTGCAGACGTGGCTGTGTGGTAAAAAGTTTTTCTCAACCAAATGGTTCTGGGTTCAGTCCCACTGCGAAGCACCTTGGTCAAATTTCTTCTACTATAGCCTCGGGCCGGTCAAAGCCTTCTGAATGGACTTTGTAGACGGAAACTTAAAGAAGCCCGTCATATGTGTGTGTGTGTCTCACCACCGATTGACAACCGGTGTTGGTGAGTTTACCTCCCTGTAACTTTGTGGTTCGGCAAAAGACACCGATAGAATAAGTACCAGGCTTTAAAAAACAATAAGTACTGGGTCGATTTCTTCGACTATAATTCCTCATCACGATGCCCCAGCATGGCTGCAGTCTAATCACTGAAACAAGGTAAAGATAAAATAACTGGTTATTAGTAACGCTATACCTAAACGGAATCATTATATGTATACATATAATGTGTATATATGTTTGTCTTTACACCGGTCTAAAAATCGGTATTGTTTATCGTGTGTCACTTTAAATCTTTAAATCCTGTAACTGAGTCGACAGATAGAGACCGACAAACTATGTAATAGACTGAAGTAATTATTGGAATCGACTTGATTAACGGAGACTCATGAAGGTGGTGCCCAAGCAATGAAAAAAATAAAAGATCAAAATTTAAAATTTTTATTAGTAACCACATATGAATGATAACCCTCTTGAGGTATTGGTATTTATTTGTCCTTTCTTCGTAATTAGTGACAGAAGCAGTATTAGTTCAAAATAGCATTTTGTAAATCATAATTAACGCAGACTTACTGTTGAAAGCCTGAAAACTGCAGTATTCGTCTCGAGAAAGCATCTCGTATAGACGTATAGTGTTAAAA
>NW_021834029.1:0-5000 GCF_006345805.1 Octopus sinensis | reverse complement strand
TTTTTGAAAACTGGGACAACAGACTGGGACAGAAGGTTTTTTGGAATATAGCCAGCATCCAGTGAGTTTCTCCACAGATTAGCAAGGGGAGATGCAAGTTGGTGTCGACACACCTTCAGGACACAAGCAGGGAACCTATCGGGGCCTACTGCTGAATGTGTTTTATTTCGTTTATCGCCGCTAAGACATCAGGGGCACTAAACGTTATGTCCGATATAGTGTGTGGGGGTTGACATCACTGATACAGCCCAGATCGGCCATATCAGGATTGCTGAAAATAGAGCAGTATTGTTTCTGCATATATATATATATATATATAATATATATATATATATATATAATATATATATATATATATATATATACATATATATATACGACGGGCTTCTTTCAGTTTCCGTCCACCAAATCCACTCACAAGGCTTTGGGCGGCCCAAGGCTATAGTAGAAGACACTTGCCCAAGGTGCCACGCAGTGGGACTGAACCCGGAACCATGTGGTTGGTAAGCAAGCTACTTACCAAAGACAGACATATGTACAGAGATAAGAAAATGCGAGATTAAAATAGTCATAAAGAGATCTGGTTTATAGATGCACACAGATACTTGATGATGAGTTGACAGACAGCCAAACTGGTGACGGCACGGAAAATTTTATTTTTTGCTGGATGTGGTCTCTTACCGCAGTTGGCAATCACGCTGATTTAGATGCATATTTGTATGAATCTATTTGTATGAACACGTGTACATTTGTATGTATGTGTTTGCACATAGGTTTATATGTATACACATAGATTTTTGTAGTGTGCACCTAGCGTAAACTATGCATGCAGAGGAGGTGTAGCGGGATCACAGGTAGGCTGACAGAGAGGGCAAGCTTCGTCTTTGGCAATATATAGGAGTAGTTAGCAATAAGAGGACATGTGAAACAAATGCTTTTAAAGACTGCATGCAATTAGTTGGTGTGTGTGTGTGTGTGTGTTTGTGAGTAGTGAGTATATGTATGTATGCATAATTATTCATCCTGTACGCTCAAAGCCACGGGAATCTAAACAATAATGTATTATTCATTCTTAATATGTTTTGGCGGATTCAAAAGTGAATATGCTGACCGCTGTTGTATTTTGCGTCTTTAGAAACCATCTCTTACCTCCAAACACTCACATATTCATTGACGTAAGGGGACTTTGAAGGACCGCTGTGATTCGACCTCTCTATGTGTTTCTTCATTCAAAGCTGCTCTCGATCAATGAAACTTAAACGAGAGTAGTGTTTCTTGTTTATAAAAATCATTAAATAAATGTTTGGCTCATGTGTGTTGATGCCTACAAAATCGATAATCATTATCATTGGGTACGCGGAAAACATCGAGAATCTAAACAAGAAAGTATCTAGTCATTCTTACTAAATTCAGTAGATTCGGACATGAATATCTATATATATCTATATATACCGGAGTAAACACATAAATGTGAAACAAGGTGGAAAAAAGAGTACTCAAATACCAGTGGTAGAGTAATATGCTTTATTTAAAGCAGCAGAAAATTCAACAAAATCTGTTACTCTGAGTTTCTCGTTGCCGTTCATCAGACCTTTTTTGCTAGAATGGAACCGATACGGTTCCATTCTAGCAAAAAAGGTCTGATGAACGGCAACGAGAAACTCAGAATAACAGATTTTGTTGAATTTTCTGCTGCTTTAAATAAAGTATATATATATATATATATATATATATATATATATATAAACAGCAAAATGTGTGTGTGTGTGTGTGTCCCCTTTATACAAATCCACAATTTTTCAGTTAGAGGGCTCGCACTTTTTCTATGGTCATTCGAAACCGTCCAAGGGTGGTCGTGCACATCTTTACATTTCTCCAGTCACTCTGCAAAGCCATTAAAAATCAATAGAAGTGACTTTTTTTGTGAATTTTCTATCCAAAACCCAATCAAAATGCCCGAAACTTGATACGCCAATTGAATGCCAGCTAGCTGTATGTGATTGGTCGGAGATTTGGACAGTACTCGCGTGTATGTGCGCACGCACGCAGCTGTATATGCATGCACTAGCACTATGACCCGGCGTTGTCGGGTCATAGTGCTAGTGCTATGCTAATCGCCGTTGTATTTCATTGTCGGCTGACATAATTAACAGTGGAAATAGGCGTTTCGAAAGCATAGTAACTAGTGTAAGAATGCCATGAAAAATATTCTTTGATACCTCTGCTGGTATCAAAAAGTTCCTGTGTCAGTGTAAAGGATAAATTTTATGATACTTATGTACGAAGTACGATGGTGCGCGGTAGGGAAACGAGTGGCTTGAACGCAGAAGATTTGTGACGGACGACCCACTGGATGTGTAATGTTAGTTTGTACGAATGACGGGATGTAAATGAATTGATAGAAAAGCTGGCTACAAAAGGAATCATATCTAGTGTGCAAGAGAGAAAGCTGGGTTTATGAAGAATATGTGATGTGTATGGCGGATGTCAATTGAATAAGGAACTGCTGCAAGATTGAAGTGGATGAAACCAGTGGAAAAGATATATCTGAAAAGATGTGACAAAATGGTGACGATTGATCTCAAGAAACTGAATCTCACAAAGTATATGAAAATCACGATGAGTGGAGATATGCGGTGCTACAGAAGACCTCCTCGCCTGTTCAGGTGTGGCCAACCAGTCGGTAAAATGGTGGTGGTAATGGAAGTTGTGATATATAATATATCTCCATTTGGGTCTCTTGGCCATTGTATTTCTATTAAGTCGCCATCTACTTACTGGTTTCTTTGTTACCTTCTCATCCATAAATCACTCTCTTTTTCTTTCGGTGTACCATACTACTTGATAATGAGGGTGACACTGGGTCCGTGTAAACTCAGTTATTCAAGCATCACTATTTACTACGCCATCTCTCTTCCTTCGTTAGCTTCTAACACTCTACCACACTCCATTCACAGCATCTGTGTAACGAAGGATTCTTTCGGATCTCTACTCATTATCTTCTAACATTACCGCTCTTTACAGCTGGTTATCATTTTCTCTATTGCCACGTCTCTCTTCATTGGCATCCTCACCTCACTTATCAATACTCATCTCTATTACTATCCATCACTTGTTCTCTCTTACCGTCATCTATCTTTATTGCTATCCTCATAACATCGCCCTTGTTGCTTTTGTATTCAGTCTCCTCATCAAGAACCGGCACGTAGCTATCATTGTCTCTCTGCTACTACTTTTTTTACCCATCATTCTTTCACTCCCATGATTCAGTTTCCTGTATCACACTCATAGTCTATCATCTTTCGCTTTCTTGGTCATCACTTTTCTGTTCACCTCCTTGGTCACATTTTCATTGAACAATCGGAAACAACGCTGAGAGGACTCATTGGTCATGCTGAAGACATGACAACAAATTTTCTAGTGCTGGCATCACGAAAAAATTATGGCGATAACCGTGTTTATTTAAAACAATGGTAGTCGGAGTGCGATGATGATGATGAGATGATGGTGGTGGTGGTGACGAGAATGAAGAAGTTGCGGGTATGATGACAATGAGGATAAAGATGTCGACAATGATGATATGCTACTGAACTGCTTAATCGCATAACACAGCTAATATGTATATATATGTGTGTGTGTTTCTGTGTATACACACATACATACATATGGGAAGTCTTGACGGCAGATTAAAACAAATAAAGACATGTCATGAAGACAGATATACTGAGTAGCAATCAGAGTAAAGCTGAACTGTGGGTGGGCAGGAGGTGAGATTGCAGGCGAAACCAACATCCGCACAGCTTTTACTAGTGGAGCAAACCTCATGTCTATCGAGAAACACAGATGCTAGAGAGAGAAATGATACGTGTGTGTGTGTGTGTGTGTGTGTGTGTGTATGTGTGTGCGCGTGCGTGCGTGTGCGCATGTGTAATTGAATGTTGGAATGTATGCATTCGTGTAAAGTCATATTGAACATGTTCGAGTACACTCGGACGTGAGGAGACGTATCGCTGGGGAAATAGTCTCGGGAGAAAATACTCCTCCGAGACGACATGCTTGAAAACACATTGGGCTGTGAATGACGTCATTGATTCGTATGACGCATGCGTATCTGCATTGCTACGCGCCATCAGCTATGAACATCATATCTGACTTTTACAGCCCTAAAGAAAGATTTGTCCTTATATTAAGCACAGCAAATAGTAAAATCCCTGATGTGAATAAGTAGATAGATGTAGGTAGGTAGGTAGGTAGATAGATAGATAGATAGATAGATAGATAGATAGATAGATAGATAGATAGATAGATAGATAGATAGATAGATAGATAGATAGATAGATAGATAGATAGATAGATGAGCGTGTGAGTAACAGAGTAATTCGGCAATGAAGAGAGGGGGAAGAGATAAAGGAAAGAAAGGAAGTGGAGGAGGGAGGGAGGGAAAGAAAAAGAGTTAATTTCATTTACTGATCTTATTTCCTACACATTGACAGTTAAGTTTTCCCGCTCTCTCCTTCATTCTCTTCTATTAACTGCTTTTATTTCTACTATCAGCTTAGCTATCTGTATATCTTCATATATAAACCAACGTCACCCATCTCGCTACCTTTCATACACATAATCAATTCAGCATTTTGTAGGAAGGTATAGTTTTTTATGGAGGCGCAATGGCCCAGTGGTTAGAGCAGCGGACTTGCGGTCGAAGGATCGCGGTTTCGATTCCCAGACCGGGCGTTGTGTGTGTTTATTGAGCGAGAACACCTAAAGCTCCACGAGGCTCTAGCAGGGGTTGGTGGCGACCCCTGTTGTACTCTTTCTCTCACTCTTTCTTCCTGTTCCTTGAGTAACGATGCTATGGACTGGCGTCCCGTCCAGCTGGGGGGAACATATACGCCATAGAAACCGGGAAGCCGGGCCCATGAGCCTGGCTAGGCTTGAAAAGGGCGCATAGAAAAATAAAATATACTTTTATATATAATGTAAGTCATAACTCCCTTGAT
>NW_021834028.1:20000-27236 GCF_006345805.1 Octopus sinensis | reverse complement strand
GAAAGGAGAGAGAGAGAGAAAGGAGAGAGAGAGAGAAAGGAGAGAGAGAGAGCAAAAACGTTCTACATGTTTGGATACTATAAGGACACAGCTATTTCCTCCAAAAGATAAAAAGTTTAAAAGAAAGAGAATATGCGGGAGAAAATTCCATAGCGATTAAACGTGTTTGGTGATAACTTTGGGTAAGCAGCCAATCAGGAATAGAATCTATGTCTTAAAAGTCCTACATATACAAAGCAATATCGATCTGAATTATAGTTTAAGTTTAACGAGAAAAGCAAGCAATGAGCAATTCTCACACTTCAGCAGAATTTGTAAAACATTTTTATATTTTTTGAATTTTCGTATCTAATTGCTAATTGAAACTATTGCTTTGAAACCTACAGAACTTTCAAATTTCTGTCGTGTATTTGTTATGAAATTTATCGAACATTTCATAATTTCATAATTTTCTATTACTTTGTAACTTATTAAATACGTCATGTTTCACCATATAATTTTACTATGAAACCTACTACATATTTAATTTTTCGTGCATGTATTATCGCATTAGAACGTTCTCTTGTGCATTCTCTTTCCTTCAAACTTTTATCTCTCTCTTTTTTTTTTTAAATAGAGTTTTATATTTACCATTCATAAGAAAAAATGTTGCAATCGGTATGGCATTTTGCAATTCGTTTTAAGATCCAGGTGTATTTCAACCCCCAAACCCATTCTTCATAATTCCTATTCTGTAGAGACAAATCTCGTTTTCATGCGCGCACGCACAAATACATACAAACACGCATACGCATACATTATTATACATTATATGCATATATATATATATATATATATGTGTGTGTGTGTGCGCGCGTGTGTGAGTATGAGCGTGTGGTGTGTGTGTGAATATATATATTCGTAATACACACACACACGTGCATATATACATACGTATATATATATCGTGTATATATATATATATATATATATATATATATATATAGATATATATATATATATATATAGATATATATATATATATATATATATATATATAATATATATATATATATATATATAAGCATGGCTGTGTAGTAAGAGGTTTGCTTCCAAACCACACAGTTCCTGGTTCAATCCCACTGTGTGACACCTTGGGTGAGTGTATCATTCTATAGCACCGGGCTGGCCATGGCCTTGTGAATAGATTTAGTAGATGGAAACTGAAAGAAGCCCATTTCATATATATATATATATATATATATATATTGCTTTTGTGTCTTCTTTTGTCTCAAAGCCGTAGGGCGCCTGTGTCATCCTTGTTTTTAACCGTTACTGTCTTCAAAAAAGTTTTATTTCGTTTCATGTTCGTCTCTGTTGCGTTGCATTCTTTCCTTCTGGGGCTGGCCGATTCAGAGCAGATCTCAGAATTAAACAGCCGAAATCTGCGATGATGAATCGATTTCTGACTGAAGAACGAAGGCTTTGAATGACCCGTCTGTCTCTTATGTTTGTCCCTTCGTGTATTTCACGTTATTTATATATGTAAAGGTTTATTCTATATATATATATATAATATATATATATATATATATTATATATATATATATATATATATATATATATATATATTTATACATTTGTGTGTGTGGTTGTGTGTTTTTGTGTTTGTCCTCCAACCTCTTGTTGGTTTGTTTGTACCCCGTAACATAGCAATTAGAGACCGATAGAATAATTATCTGGCTTCAAAAAAAAAAAGTAAAATTAATCAGGTTGGATTAAATTTTTAAGGCCTTGCCCCAGCTATAGCTTAAACAAGAAAAAGATAAAAGATATGTAGATGGATGTACTTAACTGCGAGTTAACTAAATCTGTTGAGAACGATAGTTAGCTACTACATCTTAAATTCCATCTTGTTTAGAACAGAAAATGCTTGTTCTATTCCAAAAGGAATAACAACACGTTTGTAATTGAATCGGTTATCGTTATTAATGAGAAATAACATCGCAAGTTCCTGCAATTTGATATCCTAGATTTTTATTCTTCCATAGCTAAATTTCTTCTTCGTGAGGCTTTAAAGTAACATAGCATCAATAAAGGATCATTATGCACTCAACGAAAATCTTTATATATAACTCTACTCTATGTGTTATTTCTCCATGGGGGTGTATGAAAAGGTTGAATTATGCAAAATTACTGAAATATATACTCTGCACGTCTTTCATATAAGGATCTCTATTTTGAATGAAGGCATAAAAAGAAATGTTGACTTTATAGTTTCATTTAATACGAATAGCCACACTCTAGATATATTAAAAGAAAAATGGGCCTTTAGAGAATTATTTTAAGTAGGTTTAAGAACTTTGTTTTACACTGATCATAGTTTAATTATTTTTTCGCGTGTTACTTAAAAGTTTGAGATGAATACATTCAGTCATGATGGAGAAACTTAATGAAATCTTTATATATAAATAAGGATACAAGCAATCTCCATACAAAATTAAAGATTCAGTTATCTAATGTAAGATGAAGTGCACAATGTGATTCGCATCAATGTGTCCGGGTATAAAACTAGGCTAAGAATTATTCTATGGTATTATCCGGAGATACTGAAAAACGTTCGTTCCTATATTGCTATAAACTTTTTAAATTTCATTTCTTTTTATTCCACAGTAAATAATAAATATGAACTTTTTTTTTAAGGAAAACGGATAAGGCCAACTCTGCTTTTGTAAGAACTTCGCAAATACCACCAACAATTTAAACACCAAAAATATCTAATAGCAATAATATAGACTCTTCTGCTTGTAACTGCATATTCCCAGTAATTGTCTACTAAGCGGATTGTTTCTCTAAAGCTTTCAGTTACTATCATAAACCTCACCGTTAACCAACTAGCGCTTGTTAGGTTTACTTTGTTCTTCCATATTAAGTTCTACGTTTCATTATTTATGATCGTCTGACGATCGGCAACGAGTGCTCAGAGTAACAATTTTTTTATGTTCTAGCTTCTAATAAACTATTCACATAAATACCCGCACGCACACACACTGTAAACATCAATTTATAAATACATTCGAATTCGGAACACTGAGAAAACTTTATTAAATAAATACCTATAGCATTAATCTAAGGTACAAATCTGCCTCTCTTTTGATAAAGCGATATTTTTCAGGTACAGCCAATTACTCATGCAACACAAACAACAAAAAAGAAAAAAAAGAAAAAAGCAACAAAAGACAATAATGTGTTAGTCGTCCACCGCCAATATCAAACACCCGGTAAAACAAAGCGAAAAATATGACCGTGTGCAATCCCCCACCCAGAACGAACGCGTTGTTTAACCAAGAAGCGTTTCTAAAAGACAACATACTTCTTAAATTATATGACAAGAACATTATAAAACAAGTTATTTCGTTTCTACAGAATTCTTTAAATCGATACACACCAAAGAGAAAGTAACTGTAATTTCCGAGTCACTGATTTGTGTCCTTTGGATACACAATGCCTGAGTTACTGTGTTATACATCAGGGCGTCATAACCACAGAAAAACACTTAAATCAGTTTAAAAGAAAAAGAATTAGAAGCCTACTATATCAGTAGATCTTTCAGAAACACCGTCACGAAAGCAGTGATACATTATTTACTCATATTTGACAGAAAAGCCATGGGCGAGTGCAGCGATATTGTATATATTCATACGATTATATACAGGATTGGGCAAAAGTAGGTATAGAGTTGCTTAATATGAGTGGGACGTTCGTTCGATTTCTCTTTTTCTTCTTTTAAACCTAAGCGATTCATAAGGCGACTAAGTCATCTGCAGGAGATGCCTAGTCTATTGGCAGCCATTTAAAAAAATTTCTAGGGGCTTTGAATGGAAAGAACATTCCACTCATATTAAGCAACTTTTGCTCACCCCTGTATTTATATGAAGTACTGTTTAAATGAATGTTTACATGAAGACACGTAGATAGATATAAACGCTTATATTGGGTTGTCCGGAAAGTTCGTGCCGATTTATTGTAGCTTACCTTTCAACTTATTTTAGAACATGGTTGAGTCCATAAAATAGGGTTTGACTACACCTCCATTTAGAGCACAGTTTAAGCTATCTTTTCGTGGAAGAAGGTTTATGTTCCAATAACCTGTGTTAATTCTGTAATCCTTTAAAATAGAAGATAAGAACCAGACAAAAATTGCTGCAGCTCAGCTGGGATGTGTTACCCCACCCTCCATATTCACCAGATATTCCTCCTTCGGATTTCCACTTATTCAGGTCTCTGCAGAATAGTCTTAATGGTAAAAATTTCAATTCCTTGGATGACGTAAAAAGATACCTTGATGAATTCTTTGTCATGAAACCACCTCAGTTCTGGGAAGAGGGTATTTTCAAGTTAAAGGAAAGATGGAGACGCATTGTGCAACAAAATGGTTCATATTTGGTTGATTAAAATGTAATGGCAAGTATTCATTGACCTTTTTCTTTTCTTTAAAAATAGGCACGAACTTTCCGGACAACCCAATATAAACGCGTGTGCATATATATGTACCTAGAGTAGATTTATTTGTAAAAAAATTTGTGAGGTTAATATATGAAGGTGGTGAGCTGGCAGAATCGTTTGCTTAGTGGTATTTCGTCTGTCTTTTTGGTACGAGTTCAAATTCCACCGAAGTCGACTTTGCCTTTCACTTTTTAGGGAATCGATAAAATAAGTACCAGTTAAGCACTTTGATCGATGTAACTGACTTGCCCCTTCCCCAACACATACATCGAAACCAATATATGTACTGGGGATAGGCTTTTAATGTAGTTCAAGTTGTTTGTGAAAATACAGCTGGAATCTCACTGTTGTCGTCTTCACTGGTCCCCTTCCTATTCTTTATTGTTCGCGGTTTTCAATCCCTTTATCACAGAACAATATTTATTACGATAATGACTAGTGCAATAACATCATACTAATATATAATCGACGTCTTGTAAGTTTTGTATTTCTTTCTACTATAGGCATGAGGAATGGAATTTAATTAATTCCCTCTACTACAAGTACAGGACCTGAAAGTCGACGACGGCGGAATTTGAACTCAGAGCGTAAAGCTGTACGAAATGCTGCTAAGCATTTTGCCTGGTGTGGTAACAATGTTGCTTGCTCGCCGCTGTTAATATTGATTTCAAATTTTGGCATAAGGCCAGCAATTTTGGGGGAAGATATAAGTCGGTTACATCGACCCCATGGCTCAACTGGTACTTATTTTACCGATCCGAAAAGAGATGGAAGATAAAGTCTACCTCGGCGGTATTTGAAAACAGAACGTAAAGACATATTAAATGCAGCTAAGCAGTTTGCCCGGCGTGATAACGATTCGTATTTCTTTATTGCCCACAAGGGGCTAAACATACAGGGGACAAACAAGGTTAGACAAAGGGGTTAAGTCGATTACATCGACCCCAGTGCGTAATTGGTACTTAATTTATCGACCCCGAAAGGATGAAAGGCAAAGTCGCCCTCGGCGGAATTTGAACTCAGAACGTAACGGCAGACGAAATACCTATTTCTTTACTACCCACAAGGGGCTAAACACAGAGAGGACAAACAAGGACAGATAAACGGATTAAGTCGATTATATCGACCCCAGTGCGTAACTGGTACTTATTTAATCGACTCCGAAAGGATGAAAGGCAAAGTCGACCTCGGTGGAATTTGAACTCAGAGCGTAGCGACAGACGAAATACCGCTAGGCAGTTCGCCCGGCGTGCTAACGATTCTGCCGACTCGCCACCTCTTTTGAAAAATAAGTATGATATTACTATCCTATATATTAATCTATTTTCCTTGCAACCACACACCACCTTAACTTATAAGTCTTCAAACTGTTATTAGGAAAAAGAAAAATTAATTACAATTCTCATTGGTATAATAATATCATGCTAATATCCAGAAGTGGGCACAGCTACGAGAAATAAAAAGTTAGCTTCGCTAAACATTAGTTTTTCTGTCAACATACACTTTATTTACTGTACAAAAAGTAGTGAATGAATCAAAAAGGTATAATATAACGAATAAATAGGAATAAAGTATATAACCCAACTACATCTGTTACTTTAGCCGAGTCTCTAGTGACTTGGCTGATGTCGAAGAGGTCACAGGAAGAGAATGTGATTTATAGAGATTGGTCAAATACAATAGCAGATTTCCTAGCTTGCAGTATAACTATTTTAGAATACTTAATGTTGTTGAAAGATTAGCAAAAGTATGTTAAACTGGATTAAATCGGTTCCAATTTTATTATGTAGATCATTAAACCAGATAATAACCTCTTCTACAATTTACCAGAAGTAAAGACGATTTTCTTTTAATTTTAGGTAGAATTGTTTACAAATATTTTACTAGTTTTCCTAATACCCGACTTGATCGGGTTAGTTCATCTAATTGAAGGATTTGAATGTTAGTCTGCAAATGAGCTTTACGCTTCTTAAGTAGCAGTAAGATGTTTTAGGCTTTCGGGGTTCAGAACTATCTCGTATAGATTCTCTAGAATCAATATAAAGATAATTTTCTCTAGTGTATTTCGGCTATATATTTTTTTAATATTAGATGAGGTCACACTTTCGCAGATGAGGTTGCTGGAATCATCTCTCTTCACCAGTTAGAGGCTCATTAGACTAGTATAATTTATTTGAAGCATTGTGAAATAAAGTTCAAAGTGTTTAGGAAAGCCACTTCAAATCATATTGGCAATAATGGTGTTGAGAAGGGCCTTATAATTGCTTTTAAGCACAAATATCGAAATATAAGGTAAAATGTAAACCTTTGATTTTCTATTCACTTTTACTCTATCATTTCCATCTTGTATTATAAGTGGCTTTCAACAAAGCACTTTCAACTCTACTTTGTAGTGGTTCAAATAAATCATACTATTCTTATATATATATATATATATATATATTATATATATGTGTATATATAAATATATATATACATATATACATATATGTTCATGTATATATATATATTCATATATACATACATCTATATTCATGTATATATATATATATTCATATATATATATATTATATATGTATGTATATTCATATATATTCGTATATATATATGAATATATATATATACATGAATATATATGTATGTATATATATATATTATATATACACATATATATATGAATGTATATGAACATATATATATATATTATATATACACACATATATATATAGATATATATGAATGTATATGAAT
>NW_021834028.1:0-17500 GCF_006345805.1 Octopus sinensis | reverse complement strand
GATAAACGGATTAAGTCGATTATATCGACCCCAGTGCGTAACTGGTATTTATTTAATCGACCTCGAAAGGATGAAAGGCAAAGTCGACCTCGGTGGAATTTGAACTCAGAGCGTAGCGACAGACAAAATACCGCTAGGCAGTTCGCCCGGCGTGCTAACGATTCTGCCGACTCGCCACCTCTTTTGAAAAAAAGTATGATATTACTATCCTATATATTAATCTATTTTCCTTGCAACCACACACCACCTTAACTTATAAGTCTTCAAACTGTTATTAGGAAAAAGAAAAATTAATTACAATTCTCATTGTCGGTAACGCTAAGTAAGTGTTATGGATAGACCATGGTTAAGCTCCAGGTTCGACAATGATACGAACGAGGAGTCCAACGTGGGTCATGTTGTAGCATGCATATATATAAATTGACAGAATAAGATAAAAAAACCCCAAGGCTGTGAATAGTTTTCAGAACATTTATAAAGAAAAGGTGTTCTTTATAAATGTTCTGAAAACTCTGTACAGCCTTGGATTTTTTAAAATCTCATTCTGTCAATTATATATATATATATATATGTATGTGTGTGTGTGTGTATATGAATATATATCTATTGGCCAAATGATGTAAATATCCAATATCAACCCAACCAACTCATCCTCCCATTAATGTATTCCTCCGACGAAGCAACATTTCATTTTACTCTGTCATCAATTATTTGCTCTCCCTCTTTAGCTCTGTCTTCCCCTGGCCCCTTTCTCATCCTTCCCCACTCTATCTCCCTCCGGGCATCTCTCTCTCTTTCTCCCTTCCCCATTCCCCCTTTCTCTCCATCTCTGAAGATTCACAATTTTCCGAGTTTTTCCACTCGAAATCAACAGATTCTGACAACGTCGTTTTCGCGTCATATCAACCGTAACTTGTTAGTCAATTTCAAAGACAACCTATCCCATTTTGCTTATGCCGGTCATTAGATAATTAATTAGTGGAGTGAATCAAAAGTCATTAATTTGACTCAGCGATAACGAACAACTTTTGATTTATTGAACAAATTGATAAATGATTGAAACTTGACTAATTGTTGTAAGACAGACAGAGTGACAGACTAACAGACAGGCAGTCAAGGCCAGATAATTATTTTCAACGAGACACTATTATATTTCTCTATATTTACTGTGAAAGTGTGAAGGGAAAATGACTCGAAATTCAAAATTAAGAGTTCAAAAAACGAATCCTGCTGTACTCTTTCACCACAACTTTCTCTCACTCTTTCTTCCTGTTTCTGTTGTACTTGTATTCCAAAGCCTTGTTACACCCTGTGTCACGCTGAATCTCCCCGAGAACTGCATTAAGGGTACACGTGTCTGTGGAGTACTCAGCCACTTACACATTCATTTCACGAGCAGACTGTTCCGTTGATCGGATCAAATGGAACCCTCGTCGTCGTAACCGACGGAGTACCACGATGAAAGACTTGAAAATAAAGTTAAGTATGCCAAAGATTATTAGTTTAACACGGTGTATCTTCGTCACTCATTTCATTACTCTTTTACTTCTTTCAGTCATTTTACTGGCCATGCTGGAGCATCGACTTTAGTCGAGCAAATCGACCCCAGGACTTATTCTTTGTAAGCCTAGTACTTATTCTATTGGTCTCTTTTGCCGAACCGCTAAGTTACGGGGACGCAAAGACACCAGCATCGGTTGTCAAGCGATATTGGGGGGGACAAACACAGACACACAAACCTATACACACATACATATATATACATATATACGACGAGCTTCTTTCAGTTTCCGCCTACCAAATCCGCTCACAAGGCTTTGGTCGGCCCGAGGCTATATTAGACAACACTTGCCCAAGTAGGAAGAAAGAGTGAGAGAAAGTTGTGGTGAAGGCGTACAGCGGGGTTCACCGCCCCTCCCCGCCGGAGCCTTCTCAATAAACACTCACAATGCCCGATCTAGGAATCGAAACCGCGTTCTTACGACCGCGAGTCCGCTGCCCTAACCATTAGGCCATTACACCTCCACTGTTGCTGCTGTTGGACTGAACCCGGAACCATGTGGTTGGTAAGCAAGCTATATACCACACAGCCACATTTTGAAATGCACTTTCAAGTTTTCACACCACTCTAACGAGTGACACAATTCCAGATCTGTAGCGCCCTCTTGTGTTACACAGTGAAGAAATACTGATAGCAAAATCTCTAAAGACACGTTTCTGCTTTATACTTGAGGATATAAATTTATTTAATCTGTGCCAAGGCATAAAATAATTTAACTCTATTGACTTTCTCAGTACTTCTACTAAAAACAAAGTTAAATTTATGCGCATAACAATGAATGAAATCATTGCATTTAGATACTTTTGCCTTCAATTTTGTTTGTACCCCGTTTCACTCACCATAACAGCTGCTTCGTAGATCGTTTGGCTAATGTAATTTTAGCAACATTGAAGTCGTATAAGAGATTATTCTATTACATCAACCAGCCTCAATACGCTCTTAATATTATTTACATCGCAAAATATCCTCCAAAGATTTACTATATTTTTGCATTCATGACAACAATTGAGAGCTGGGTATGAATTACGCTATTAGTACTTTCATCTACAGATGAAAACAGTGATGATGATGATGATGATGATGATGGTGATGATGAAGACGATGACGTTGACAATGATAACGATAACGATAACGACGACGATGCTTAAACTGATGATTATGAAGATGATAAAGAAGATGATGGCGACGTTGACGAGGGTGTAAACTTGATAATGACTACTGCGACGATTGTGATTATGATGATGATGAAAATAATTGTGGTTTTTATGATGATGAAGGTGATGACTTTACTACAGCTGCTACTCTTCTTCTTCTTCTTCTTCTTCTTCTTCTTCCCCTCCTCCTTCGGTTGCACGGGCGCGAAAGCTATGTTGTTATCCTCATTCCGTAAACGGTGGCTTTTAACGGGTGGAGAGCTGAACCATCCTGAGGTACAGAGGATTCGCCATCTAGACTAGGGTCTGAAAGTTCACCACACCATAGTGGGTTACACCATGGTTCCTCTGCTTTGTGGCAGAAGTAGGAAGAAAGAGTGAGAGAAAGTTGTGGTGAAGGCGTACAGCGGGGTTCATCACCCCTCCCCGCCGGAGCCTGCTCAATAAACACTCGCAATGCCCTGTCTAGGAATCGAAACCGCGTTCTTACGACCGCGAGTCCGCTGCCCTAACCATTGGGCCATTGCACCTCCACTGTTGCTGCTGTTGTTGCATATAATCATATGATCATCATAGCTATTGCGATGATAAATGACGCCGACGATGTTGTTGATGATGATGATATTGTTGCTAATAATTATTACGAGGATGTTTATGAAGAGGAATTTATATATTTTGTGATGCGCAAAATTTTGTCGAGCAATCGGCAGGATCGTTTATAAACACATCCACCATTTTAATAATTTTAATATCCGTTTCTTTCTATATGTCATTCGCGAATTTTCAAATAAACTAACACACATACAGTCCTTCGAGAGGGTTTCGGCTAATTTTGATAAGGATATTGTGTCTAGACTAATATGCATAAAACTTTATATGGATATATACATACACTCAAAGAATATATATATATATATATATACAGATATACATACGTTAAAATACATACAGGTATACATACGTTATGATAAAGAGATATTCATATATATATATATATACGTACAAGAATAGTTTTTGTAAATTTTAATTTTTATTCGTATTTTTTATTCTTATCTTTATTTTTTATTTTCATTTTTTGTAGTTTTTGTCATTTTTTATTTGAATTAAATTATGGCTTGTAATGTAATTTTTCAAAATTGGTATTTAGGCAGTGTGTTACATATCCCAGGGACTCAATAATTACAGGTATAAACCTGAACTTGTAATCTGGATGGAGTAACTGCAGATTTCTCAATAGTTCAGTATAGGTGTTCTCTTTTTCACTGATCTTCAGCTTTATGTTAACATCCGCTGGGCAGCTAATTTCCACAAATGTGCACATTTTGTTTTCTCTATTCCAAGTCATTATATCAGGTCTGTTGCGCTTACATTTTATTGAGGTCTTCACTGGTACATTCCTCCAATATTCCTTTTTATTATGATTGGCTATGGCTTCTACCATATTGTGGGTTCTTATTTCTTTGTCCTCGGGATTATCCTTCCGACGGATTTCATTATAGAGTGTCCTAGCTACAACATCATGTGTCATCGGTAGATATAACAGTGATAACATTTTCGGAGAACTGCTTATGATGTGGGTGATCTCGTCAGTGTGAACGCCACAAAGTCTGCATCGGTTGGCACATTTTAAGGCTTTTCCTGCATCTCTATCCCTTTTGTGCATCAGGTACTTGGTTGATATCTCCTGTTCTTGTATTGCAAACGTATACCCTTCAAAGTGGGAGGTAGTAATCTTGCTATTGATCCATGGTAAACTGTTTTGATGATCGATGTTACTATCATCACAAAGCTTGTATGTATGTATATATATGTGAAGGCGTGTGGCTTAGTGGTTAGAGGCATTCGGCTCATGATCGTAAGGTCGTGAGTTCAATTCCCGGCGGCGCGTTGTGTCTTTGAGCAAGACACTGTATTTCAGGTTGCTCCAGTCCACTCAATTGGCAAAAATGAGGAATGCCTGTATTTCAAAGGGCCAGCCTTGTCACACTCTGTGTCACGCAGAATCTCTCCGAGAACTACGTTAAGGGTGTACGTGTCTGTGGAGTACTCAGCCACTTGCACGTTAATTTCACGAGCAGGCTGTTCTGTTGATCGTGTCAGCTGGGACCCTCGTCGTCGCAACCGACGGAGTACTCTCATGTATGTATGTATGCATGTATGTATGTATGTATGTATGTATGTATGTATGTATGTATGTATGTATGTATGCATGTATGTATGTATGTATGTATGTATGTATGTATGTATGTATGTGTATATGTATGTATGTTCAAGTCTTTTTCTAATTATTTGAAATCTCCCTCTGAAGAAAGAGCTGGTTTCTAACAGAAACACTAAGCCCTGTCGTTGGAATGTAGATAGCAAAAACTAATTCACATTTTAAATTTGAGGAAGTCTCGCATATTATTACTGTTCCACACAGAGATTACACTTATCTTGTAAGCATTAACCAGGTGATTTCTTTGTCTCAAAAAAACCCCAGCTTACCCAGACTGTAACTTCTGCATTTACTCAGAAAACCAAGTGCACCAATCATTATTGGTATAAATGTGAATTTGCAATCGCGATACAGAACAAGCTAGAAGTTTCGAAGCAGTTGTCCATAGTTATCTTCTTTCACTTTCATTTTCAAAGAGACATTCACATTAACCTCTATGACGTTAAATACTTTTTCTTGTCTTCCCCAAACAACAACATCGAGTCTGTTATGCTTTCAGAAGTTTTGATTGAAATGTTCCTCTAATATTCCTTGTATAGACGTTTAAGTAAGTTAGCAATAATAGGGGAATGGATTCTTTGTATTTATTCCAGGACAGTCTTTTTTTCCGAAAGGCATTGTATTGTGCTTTAGCGACAACGTCGTGTCGCATGGGGAGGTAGTACTTGGATGGAAATTTTGGGCAGCTTCTAATCGCATTTGTGATATTTTCCACAGAAATATGGCATAATCTTCATATTCGATTGCTCCTTGGGGATCCAAGGGCTTCAGTGTCTCCTTTGTTTAGTAGATATTTCGTAGCAATCTCCTGCTCTTGAATTGCAAATACATAGCCTTGGAAGTGTGCGTGTGTGTGTGTGTGTGTGTGTGTGTGTGTGTGTATGTGTGTGTGTGTGTGAGTGTGTGTGTGTGTAAGTATATACGTTGCTGATAGCCATTGTCTTTAACATCTAGAAAATGTCAGTGAAAGCCATACTCGTCAACACGCTGACAGACACCAGGTATGTATGTATGTATGTATGTATGTATGTATGTATGTATGTATGTATGTATATATAACATGTTAATTTCCTTGATAAATCCATGCACAAATGCTTCAAGATATCTGAAATTGAGAAATTGTAATGTGCCCATAGGTGCGTGAGTTTGTAAGCTTTATGCGCAGCTGAAATATGCAATGTATATGCGCACGAACGTATGTGCAAGTATATATGCGTATTTTCATGCATGTCATTATGTATGTATGTATGTATGAATGTATGCAAATATATATGTGTGTGTATGTATGTGTATGTATGTATGTATGTATGTATGTATGTATGTATGTATGTATGTATGTGTGTGTATGTGTGTGTATGTATGTATGTATGTGTGTAAGTATGTGCGAGCGTGCAGGCGTACATATGCATAAATCCATACATGATTACATAATGTGAAATTATGTATGAATGTATGTACGCAAGTGCATATGTATGTGTGTGCGTAGGTGTGTGTGTGTGTATGTGAGTCAAATTCTGCGCATGCGCGGCTGTATGCCGCAATTACATCGCCCATTTACCTAGCGCTTTTTTAATTGTTGTTATGTTGATTTCACTCGCCATTCATTCGAATGAAAATCAACACTAACTGCTGTCATTTAAAATGAATATAGTAGATTTAAAAAAAAAAATTCCCCATGCAACCCTTATGCACATTTACATACATACATACATACATGAATATACACATACATATATACATACATATATACATATTTACACACACACATACACGCATATATTCTATCTATATATATTATATATATATATATTATTATATTATATATATATATATATATATATATATATCTATATATATATATATATCTATATATATATATATATATAATAATCTATATATATATTATATATATATATATATATCTATTTATATATCTATATATATATATCTATATATATATATATCTATATATATATATATCTATATATATCTATATATATATATATCTATATATATCTATATATATATATATATATATATATATATATAATATATATATATATATATATATATATATATATATATATAATATACATATTATTACATATTCTTTCATGTTCTTTTACTGTTTCACTCATTTGACTGCAGCCATACTGGAGCACCGACATATACATACATTTACATATACAACATATACCCATGTATTGCCTATTTGTGTTATCTCTCACCACTCTCACACTCTCTATAACATGACAACAGTTATTTCGATTTTCTCTTCTACATCTTTTCTCTTTCAATTCCTCCCCTCCCCCCTTTTTTTTTTTTTTTTACCTTATTTCAAGTAAACTAAACTAAAATAAATATTTCCACTCCGTTCTGTCACATTAACCTCGCTTTTCCAATCTATTCATTTAATCTTTCATGTCCCACTTCACACCTCACACTCCATGCCACCTTCTTACTGATGACATCTTCGATTTATTTTACTGAAAATTACATTCGTTCCATAATTGCAGCTCATATCACGTGTTACGATGAAGAATTAAACCTGCTAATACACTCTTGTAATGTTAATTAAAGTATGCTTCGCAAAATTAATAGGAATGTCAGTGAAAAATTGGAAAAGTAATGCAAGACACAAATAGACACACAAATAGACACACACATATAATGCATATATTAATTGATATTGTGAATTCTCTGTCTGTCACTCTCTCTCTCTCTCTCTCTCTCTCTCTCTCTCTCTCACACACAAATATATACACTTATGTATAAATTGCTTGAAATGCTGTACAGATTTTATATATTAAGGAAAAGGAAAATTTTGGAAAATTATTTATTAGCGTTTTCATCTCGTTCGTTTTCGAACCTCATATAAATCTAGAAGCGAATATTCTTTTGTTATCTACATCAGTGTGTGTGTGTGTGTGTGGTGTGTGTGTGGGTGTATGTATGTTATATATATATATATATATATATATATATATATATATATATATATATATATATATATATATATTATGTATATATGAGTGCGTACATATGTGTACGTATCTACGTGCGTGCATGCACGTATGAGAAAGCATGTGTGGTGAATTTTTGAGAGCTTGGTTAGAGTAAAAGAAAAGAGAAAAGGAAAGAAAGAGAGAAAAAGAAAGAAAGAAGAAAGAGTCGTAAACGCCATCGACGACTACTCGGTAGATTGGATCACGTTAATGGTTTTAGGCACCATTATCAGTCTCAGTAGCTCCAAAAGAAATCCTTTGGAAGCATGACTTACAAAAGAAAATGCAGGAGGATCAGTTAATTATGATTCTATTCAACATATTTCCCTCTCAGATTCACACACTTATTGCAGCAGTCCTTCAGTTTTTTTCTAAGCCCTGTAAAAGAAGTCGGAAGGTTGAGCCTCATTTTTCAGCAAACCCTCATATATTCTCACCTGAGGAAAGAATATTTGATTCCGCTTTACTTTCAATAATTGTCACTCAAGGCATACATATCGGTTCTAACTTTCCTTTCCCATTTGAATAAACACATTCTTGGAGCTTCTTTTTATCATTTTGCTCCACAATGTACATAAGTTATAGACATTATTCCAATGAAGACAGCTGGATTAAATTAATTATGTATGTTTTTGTTATATTCAAATGCTGTTCCTTCTTTAACTTGTCACATTTCCTTTGATACTTCTGGATTTCTATTCCTGCCAATTTTTAAAACGATTCTGCCTGATTTAACTTTCATTTTGTTTTATTTTGTTACTTATTTTTATCAATTGACATTGACATATATTTTGGTATTCAGATTTTTATATCAAGCCATTTGCATTCTTTTTGCCATTTATTGACAGCTTTTTTCAAATGATCTGATTTAGAAATCCTGGAAGTTTTTATCGTTCGAGCCTTGTAGGAGAACGGCATGAAGAATATTCTCTCCAATGTCCCAAAATAAAACTAAAATTTTAAACCACCGTGACAAACATTTTATTATAATAATAATAAAGGGAAGTAAACAATAACAAACGTTTCAGTTACGAGCTTCATACAAAGATCGTTAACTTCACTTAAACATTTACCGTTTGTAACACAGTGTCAAAATTTTCGTCACTCGAAACTGCGACCGAATAACCGACAAAATTTGTGCCGCATCAAATTTTGTCAGCGACCTGGTCGCAAACTTAAGTTTCCCATCCTACAATCGTTTTAATTTTCAACACAGGATCTCAGATCAAAACACTTGTCAGTCAGGTACATCTCCGTAACCTTTTTACAATTTATCCAAACCCTAATTTTTATTTGATTGCTTAAGGAGTTTAAGATAAAAACCTATTCAGGTTTCCAAGAAAAATTATAAATTTGCAGGAGTGGCTGTGTGGTAAGTAGCTTGCTTACCAACCACATGGTTCTGGGTTCAGTCCCACTACGTGGCATCTTGGGCAAGTGTCGGCCTCGGGCCGACCAAAGCCTTGTGAGTGGATTTGGTAGACGGAAACTGAAAGAAGCCCGTCGTATAATGTATATACATATATATATATATATGTATGTATGTATGTGTATATGTTTGTGTGTCTGTGTTTGTCCCCCAAACATAGCTTGACAACCGATGCTGGTGTGTTTACGTCCCCGTAACTTAGCAGTTTGGCAAGAGAGACCGATAGAACAGGTACTAGGCTTACAAAGAGTAAATCCTGGGGTTGATTTGTTAGACTAAAGGCGGTGCTCCAGCATGGCCACAGTCAAATTACTGAAACAAGTAAAAGAGTAAAATAAATTTTCGTTAAAAAAAAAAATCCCTCATTGCGGGACAATTTTGTATACATATATGGACATGAGAATACTACTGGTCATAATTATTCTCCCATCGATTAGATATTTATAGGCGCTTTCTTTTTCATTTAAAAAAAAACAAAAAACTTCCTTCTATTATAGGGCGCAGGTGTGGCTGTGTGGTGAAAAGCTTGCTTCCCAACCACATGGCTCCGAGTTCAGTCCCACTGCGTCACATCTTGGGCAAGTGTCTTCTACTATAGCCTCGAGCCGATCAAAGTCTTGTGAGTGGATTTAGTAGACGGAAACTGAAAGAAGCCCATCGTGTATATATATATATATATATATATATATATATATATTTGTGTGTCCTTATGCCTGTGTTTTTGACAGCCACTACTGCTTGACAACTGGTGTTAGTGTGTTTCCGTCCCCGTAACTTTGGGGTTCGGCAAAGAGACTGATAGAATAAATACTAGGCTTAACAAAAAAAAAAAAAATAACGTACTGGGGTCGATTCATTTGACTAAAACAAATCTTTCAAAGCTGTGTCCCAGCATAGCCGCAATCTAATGACTGAAACAAGTAAAAGATAATAGATACATTCTTCATAAATTTAAGATTTTTAAGCTATCAGTAAACGTTACGTTTGTGATAAACTTTTGTAAAGATGTGCCTACATGTAAACCTTCAACAACTGCTATAGGAAAGTCTTTTTTCAGTCACTTAGGTAGAAAAAGGCGGTGCCCATGACCCTTATTTTCTTCAGGGTCCCTGAGGTGGTGAGACGGAAGCAGGAAAATATTCTCAGACCGGAGACCTGAAGCTTTGCAACGGCGTAGAATCCATTAAAAGCTTCTACGGATAAGTCAGTGATGGCAAGTCTACACAGAATATAAAGAATCGGAACAAATATCGCAATGGCATCTCGTCTAATACTCGAACTATTCCAAAAATCCACCACCCTGACTGGTACTTTATTTTACAGAACCCAAAAGATGAATAACAAGGTTGGACCCAAAGGAAATTGAACTCCGAGAATCGGAACAAATACCACAACATTTTCTGTCGCGTTATTTCTTACAACTTGGTGCCTACATAAAAATACAATTAAGGTCAAAGAAGTACCCGAGAGGCATATACGGCTTCGGGTATCATGGTTTTTCATGATATCTATAATTACATTTACGGTAATAGCTTTGTAGCTCATTAGATGAAAGTCTGAGATCTGACGCATAGAGTTTGCCAATGTGCTAATCGATATGGCCAAACCACTCTTAATTGCATAACTGCCAAGAACTAAGCACAGCAAGTTGCTGTTTCGTGCAGAGATTGTGTATAATTAATAAACCTTATTGCAGCACTGATTTCGACTTGACGAATTGAATGGTCATCAGTGAAAGAGGATCGAAATCTACCGAAGATGTTTTTTTTTGCGCTAACCTGATTAACACTACAAAACGAACCTTTAGTTTCTTTGGCCAGGGAAAGGATTAATCTAACAAGTTACGGCGAGAAATTTATATAAGCTGGAGTGGCTGTGTGGTAAGTAGCTTACTTACCAACCACATGGTTCCGGGTTCAGTCCCACTGCGTGGCACCTTGGGCAAGTGTCTTCTACTATAGCTTCGGGCCGACCAAAGCCTTGTGAGTAGATTTGGTAGACGGAAACTGAAAGAAGCTCGTCGTATGTATGTATATATATATATATGTATGTGTGTTATATATATATATATATATATATGTGTGTGTGTGTGTGTGTGTGTGTGTGTGTGTGTGTGTTTATGTGTTTGTCCCCCAAACATCGCTTGACAACAGATGCTGGTGTGCTTACCTCCCCGTAACTTACTGGTTCGGCAAAATAGACCGATAGAATAAGTACTAGGCTTACAAAGAATAAGTCCTGGGGTCGATTTGTTCGACTAAAAGCGGTGCTCCAGCATGCCCACAGTCAAATGGCTGAAACAAGTAAAAGAGTATAAGCTCTGCAGTACAACAATATATATTTCACCCATATACTCCTACCTCTGTTTTACATAACCTAGAGATATTTAATTCTACTAACTAGAGTGAAACATGGATAGGGAATACTCTCGATAATGGATAGTGTAGTTTAATGACAGTTGTGGACGAGAAATTCGCAAATGGGTTAGTTACTCGATTTTCAGATTCGTTAACGGCGTGTCATCAGCGACTCTCTTAGCAAGAACTATATACCACAAAACCGAAAATATTTTGCAGATTCAGCTGAAGAGAAATTTAATTCTTCAATCTATATGAGTATATCATACCAAAAATACAATTCCGTAATCATGTATTTAACACATCATGAGAATTATTTCTGATTTTTAATTAACAGTGTTACAAATAAAATATAACACAAAACAATAAAACTGAAATAAATGTAGGTTGTATCAAATTTTCAAAATAGGAAAATCATTTTCGTTGGAAATGATACCTTACATCAGAAGAAAATTTTTGTTACTTTAATTTGTCGATATTAAACGAAATTAACAGTTTCTCAAATGATCAGAAGAACAGTAGCAGATGCCTTATCTAAACAATAAATAACCAGTATTTGATGTCCTCAATCTTTTATTTTGGATAATATTTGTCTTATTTCTTGTTTTAAAGTATAAATAGAAACACTAAACTGAGGACAAAATAATGTATACTTAATAATTTAGAAAATACAATCCTTTCACCTTGGAAATTTTCTTCAATAACAGACAGCCCGGAAAAACAGGTTTGGGATTGATGTGGAAATTCTAATTCAGGTACAACAGGAAAAACCTGTACACGATTAACGACAAAATAGACCTTCCGAACGAAACCTAACTGCTTATTATAGTGGAAAGTAGAAAACCTAGGTGCCACTCATGTGCTAGCGATTAGTACTTCTCAGAACCGAAGACAAGAAAACCCGCGCACTGTCACCAATACAAAAGGAAAAAGCACAACAAAGGCGACAAAGACGGGTCATTATTTCTTATAGTTTACTGTTTCTTTAGTGTTACAGACTAACAGACTGATTTAGTCAAGTTCTTTTGCTTCAGTATATTATTAGATATCTCTGCTAGTAACCTATGTACCGTTGTTGAATACGTTGACCTTAAGTTTGGTATCTTGTCATGTCATTATGCCTTCCACATGCTGTGAGAGAGGAAGAGAGAGGGAGAGAGAGAGAGAGAGAGAGAAAGAGAGGAAAGGACAAGGAAAGAGAGGGAGAGTGAGAGAGAGAGAGCTGGGAGGAAGAGAAAGGAATGAATAGCTACAAATGCAGCGTCATTGGCGACAGTCAGATATTGTAAGCAAGAGAATATAACAATACAGAATGTGAGTTTCCCGCCGCTGTTAATTCTTATAAGACTGCCAATTTATCCGTGGCAATGAAAGAAATATCTTATAAGCGTACATACATACATATATATGTACTTACACAGATACATGTAAACACATATGCGCACGTATATACACACACACACACACACATACACACATACACACACACACACACTGGCACACACGAACAGACCGGCGTGCTCGCACGCTCTCACACTCGAACAATTGCCACAAGCTGATTAATTTATAATTCTTGACTGGTAAGTAGCTTGCTAACGAACCACATGGTTCCGGGTTCAGTCACCGTGTCTCCTACTAGCCTCGGGCCGACTAATGCTTGTGAGTGGAATTGGTAGACGGAAACTGAAAGAAGCCCGTCGTATATATGTATATATATAGCACGCCGGGCGAAATGCGTAGCCGTATTTCGTCTGCCGTTACGTTGTGAGTTCAAATTCCGCCGAGGTCGACTTTGCCTTTCATCCTTTCGGGGTCGATAAATTAAGTACCAGTTACGCACTGGGGTCGATGCAATCGACTTAATCCCTTTGTCTGTCCTTGTTTGTCCTCTCTATGTTTAGCCCCTTGTGGGTAGTAAAGAAATATATATATATGTATGTGTGTACATGTCTGTGTGTCTGTGTTTGCCCCTCCCCCACATCGCTTGACAACCGATGCTGGTGTGTTTACGTCCTCGTAACTTAGCGGTACGGCAAAAGAGACCGATAGAATAAGTACTAGGCTTCCAAAGAGTAAATCCTGGGGTTGATTTGCTAGACTAAAGGTGGTGCTCCAGCATGGCCACAGTCAAATGTGACAACCGATGCAGACTTTGTGGAGTTTACACTGACGAGATCACCCACATCATAAGCAGTTGTCCGAAAATGAGACATGACATTGTAGCTAGGACACTCTATAATGAAATCCGTCGGAAGGATAGTCCCGAAGACAAAGAAATAAGAACAAACAATATGGTAGAAGCTATTGCCACTCATAATAAAAAGGAATACTGGTGGTATGTACCAGTGAAGACCTTAATAAAATGTAAGTACAACAGATCTGATATAAGGATTTGGTAAAGAGAAGAGAAACTGTACTCAGTTGTGGAAATTAGCTGCCCAGCAGATGTTAACATAAAGCTGAAGATCAGTGAAAAAGAGAATACCTATGCTGAACTATTGAGAAATCTGCAGTTACTCTATCCAGATTACAAGTTCAGGTTTATACCTGTTATTATTAGGGCACTGGGATATGTACCTCACTGCCTAAATACCAATCTTGAAAAATTAGGCTTTTCAAAATCAGAAAGGAGAAAGCTTATTTGAAGACTACAGATCCAATCCATCACTGGAACTGCAAAAATCTTTAAAACTTTCCAGAAATTTATCATTTAAATATATATGAGCATGTCTAGATATGCAACTATGTGCATGAGAATACATACATAAAGTGTACAAATCTGCATATACCTACCTACATACATATATACATTACATGCATACATACATACATGCATACATACATACATACATACATACATACATACATACATACATACATACATACATACATTATATACATACATATATATATTACAAGCATACAGTCATACATGCAAACAAAAATACCCTATTGCTGATGTTCAAATTCCAATGAAGGGGCCCTGGATCTAAGTAAGAAACCGGTTCTTTCTCTATTGGCAAGATATCCTGAAATAAACTGAAATAATGGCATACATACATAAAGGATAATCTGGATAAAATGGCATGTTCAGAAAGAGAAATCGACCATCTAATTCGTACATTACAAGTACAATCTGTGAGTGGAACAGTAAAAATATGCTAAACCTTTCTCCAAATATTCGAAATGTGAATTTGTCTGTGTTAACTACATTTCAAAGATGGAACCTTGTATCTTTGTTGGAAAACGGCTCCCTCCTCAGTGGAAGATTTATAATAATTAAAAAAGAGAAGAGACATACATACATGATGATGATGATGGGTGCTTCCTCGTTATCGGATATTGCCATTGCACGAGGCTTAACTGTTAACGGTGCTGTGATCAAACGTGACTTTTTTAGCCCAGCTAAAGATCTACAATGTCTTGTACAGAATTGACAGCTAAAACTTTTACCAGCAATAGCCGGCTGCAGTTGTAATTAGTTTCATGCAAGCATATATATATATTATATATATATATATAATATATGGTGTGTGTGTGTGAATATGCATATACTCACATACACACACGTATATATATTATATATATATATATTATATATATATATATATATATATATATATATACATAGATATATGCCATGCATATACATCTATTGTTATTTTTAGTAAAAAAAAGGGCAGACAACTATAAGGAAATAGTTGTCTTATCTTATGGTGTCTCCTCAGCCAAAGCTATCCCAACTAATGAATCCGATAAGAGTTTTGAATCCTTTTGGCACTTACCTTCTTCAATCAAATATGTTATGAACGTACATTCGTTCTGATTTTATTAACAAGAGCCAAAACCTCTTATTGGATTCATTAGCCAGGCGTAGCTTTGATTGAGGAGAAACACGAGCGAAACACCGGGTATCCTAAATTCCCCTTAACTTAATTAATCACATGTGTTCTAGACATATATTCGTCTGAAATAATTTGTTCTCCAATGACGAAATGCAATAGCGTCTAGCATATTCACGCTCGAATATGCCGAAACGTATTAAAGAGGAATATGTAAGACATCATTCTGATTTGCGCTATTTACAGTTCACGGGACGGTTTAAAAGGATATTTTCTGGACAAAACAATTGCTATTATAACACATGGTCGAAGATCGAAAAGTATTTACCATACCAAGAGGCAAGTCCGGTTCAAAATAGTACAGAAAGAGAAAAAGAAAGCAAGGACAGAAAAATAGAACGATAAAAAGAGAGTGAAAGAGAGCGAGAAAGGAAAAGAGAGAAGACTAAGAAAAGTTTAGGAAAAGAGTAAAGAAAAGATAACATGGGCTATTTAGGGTTGAATTTGGGAAGTAGTGAGGAGGGAAGGAATATTGGTAGCTGCTCCTCAATGACAGATTGGACCGCTATCTGAGAATGTACTTTCGTTCGTGTAAATAAAGTGCATACGTCTCCTATTTGGCATTTAGGTATATCCTGGGTGTGAAGCAGCTCTTAAGATTATGTTCTTTTCCCCTAAGCATTTCCTTTTGGAGTATAAGAGCCTCCATTTGGTTGCGGTCCCCCGTTCATTTACTCGCTCTCTCGAACTCAGACCGTAAAGAACTGGAATAAATACCACGATGCCTTTTGTGAGACTTTTTAACGATTCTGCTCTAAAATCTTCCAATTTAAGCACATGACCAACAACATTGAAGCGAGTGGGATCTAGTACTTGATAAGCACTTCATTTCACACATACTAATAGGATGAAAAGCAAACCTGATCTCAGTGAAATTTGAACTCGGAACTTAAAAAACTCGCAAGATGCGCGCACGCACACATATACACGTGTACACACATACACACGCATATATATACGTACAAACACATATGAATAGGTTTGTATGTATATATATAATATATATACATCCAAATACATACATACATGCATACATACACACAACTACACATACATACACATACACACATACATACATACATACATACATACATATATATATATATATATATATATATATATATATAGATATATATATATATACTACATACATATATATATATATATATATATATATATATATATATATATATATAACACCACATATGCATGCACTTGATAATTACAGTGTAATTGATTAGGATGCGGTCGTCATTAAACTTCACATTTAAATACTATCGTTCATAAAGTTAGTATGTAGTTTCATATGTCATTGTTTCGCATTTCCTTTTGTTTATATTTCAAAAGCATTCAGATTTTATGTGCAATAAATCCGGTTAATGATTTTATAATCTATGAATTTATTTAAATTGTTATAAAAATTAACAGTCCTATTAACCATGTTAAACAGTTGGAGTATACCTGAATATTAAGAAGTATAAGCAAATTTAAACATGAAACAATTCTATTGGTAGAACACTTTAAGTCAACATAAGTTGATATCGATATATGCAAATTTAAATGTAAAATGATGGAAGAAGATTCTTTTATCTCTTATGGCATTTGAAATTGCGTACCAACGTTTTGAAGATAAGATTTTAAATGCAGAATTTTAATAACCTAATTAAAATATCAGACAGTTCCTGCATGGTATCTAAGATCTTCATTCAGGGCTTCAACACAAATGCATGATTTGTAAATGCATTATACGAAGCTTGCCAGAGAAGATGTATCTCGGAAGATGATGCAGATAGGAACAGTACCTTAAAAAATGAGAATGCAACCTGGAATTCTACAAGCAAAATAAGGAGTTTCTTTAGTATCATTTCATGTAC
>NW_021834027.1:10000-26527 GCF_006345805.1 Octopus sinensis | reverse complement strand
ATGCTAGCCTCACGGATTTATGTGAATTGCTTTCACACATTTCTTCTGTTCTCTTATAACAGCGATAAAAGTACGAAGGCCGCAATATCGGGTTTGCTTCATCTTTTTCAATTGTGTTTGTTTAAGATCTAAATGCTAGGGTAACACGAGAACGAATACGGTTTGGTAATGTGTACCATGCTTTCGCTAATTGTTTTGGTGCCTGTGTAATCACAAGCAAAGATATCTTTTTTGCTTTGTCTCTCTTTGGTGCAGAGACACATCCAAGATTTTAAAGCTGAAACACAAAGAACTACTCCAGTACATTTTGAAAGACTGGTGCTTACTCTATCGATCTCTTTTGGCGAACCGCTCAGTTTCGAGGACGTAAAGACAACACCAGTTGTCAAGCGAAGAGGGAAGAACACAAACTAAAAGCACACGCACATGTGAGTGCGTGTCTCCAATATCCACGCACAAGGCTTTGTTCTGCCTAGGGCTATATTGGAAGATCCTTGCCCAAGGTGCCACGCATTTGGTCGGGAAGCACCTTTTGTTCATTTTCAACTGAGTAGACCGGAGCAGCTTAAAATAAATAGCGTTGCTCAAAGATACAACGCGTAGAGTGATGCAGGAATCGAAACCACGACATTAGTATCGTGAACCGAACGCTCTAACCACTTGACCACACATTATCACCGAGATGTTGATAATAATGACACTTAAGATGTCCCACGCTGTCAGCCAAGTAAGTACTTCCAAGGTCTTATTTTCTTCAGCATCGGGGATCGGACGAGAACCGGTGCATTCAACACGAAATCACCACAACTAAAACAGATGACATATTTTAATGTATTCATGTATTGTAAAATTGTTTACTACAGCAGAAGAAACAACAACATCAACAACAACAGCAACAACAGCAACGAAAAGATGGCGACGGCGGCAGCAGCAACAATAACTACAGCAACGACAGACGCAGCAGCACCAGCAGAAGCGTAGTTGCAACAAAGCAACAACAAGGATTTAGGTGTTGTCATAGCAACAAAACAATCACAATTAGTGGGGGAATGTTATGGCCACCAGCTTATCGCGATTAGAGTGGCATCACGTGTCATTAGGTAACCATGGATTTCAAGCAGAGAAAGAGAAGAGGACTGCAATATATACATACATATACATATGTGTGTGTGTGTGTGTGTGTGTGTATGTAGTATGTAATTATAAACACACATATATATATATACAAACACACACATACATATATATGAGTGTATATATATGTGTATATATATCATTATTTATACATATATATGTATATATTATATATTATGTATATATATATGCATGTAGTATATATATATATATATATATATATATATATATATATATATAATATATAATATATAATATATAGAGAGAGAGAGAGAGAGAGAGAGAGATAAGATAGATAGATACATAGATAGATAGATACATACATACATACAGAATTGACAGTTGAAAGACAGTGAGTATTGTCATGGTAACAAACAAGTTTTGCAGGAATGTTAATTGAAGATATGCGAGACAAGAATATAAGTATGGCGAAAGGGAGAGCAAAAACAACAACAACAACAAATACGAATGGAAAACTTCGAAATCAATTAATTAACTCTCAATGCACGCCATTATTATTATTATTATTATTATTATTATTATTATTATTATTATTATTATTATTATTATTACTATAACTACAACTACTGCTATTATTTGCTATATCAATGTAGAATGTATTGCATTTTCACTCATGTATGTATGTATGTATAATTCTTTAACATACATACACACATATACAAATTAAAATATATAAATATATACATACATTAATATATATGTATATATATATGTAAAAACATGTGTGTGTGTATCTGTGTATATGCATGTATGTATATATATATACATGTATCTCTGTGTGTGCATGTGTATGTCTTTGTGTATATATATATATATATATATATATTGAAGAAGCAACGCTTTGTGGCGTTTTCCCGTTGTCTTACCATCCTCTATAATAAATCCTAAATATACTTATTTATATATTCTGTTTGCTTATCTTATAGATATATGAAATTTTATTTTTATTTCTTTGTTTATCCATCAGTGGCAAATACATAAATCTTCTTTATCACATAACTTAACACACATATACACACATATATCAGAGTATATATATATATATATATACGTATATATATAATCATACATTGATAGGCAGACAGACAGATAGACAGACAGATCGATAGATAGATAGATAGATAGATAGATAGATAGATAGATAGATAGATAGATAGATAGATAGATAGATAGATAGATAGATAGATAGATAGATATAGGCACTGACTTCGCTGTGTGGTCAGAGGTTTGCTTCCCAACCACATGGCTCCGTGTTCATTCCTACTGTGCCGCACCTTGGGCAAGTGTTTCCTACTATAGCCTCAATATTGCAAGATCTTTTGTAGGCAAAGTCTGGATAGCGAGGGAAGCTTCTGGCTGGAATGTATGAAATGTATCAAAGAAGACATTTTTCACGAGGAGATGAGTCGAATGAAACGAAGCGTGGCCAAATAATGTTTGCAAAGATAGAAAAAGTGTTTGATCTGTGCGGAGCGGTTACACCCCACACGAACAGAGCACGTTTTGGTTCTTCTCTGATGAAAAAACTCTGATTAAAAAACTACCAATACCAAAAATGTAACAGGAGGAATGCCAGAAATTTATGTACAAACTCTTCTATCCCCAGAGTGATTTACACTTAATTTCCATCAATTGGGAGTCTTTAGGGATGATCAGCAACGAAGATCATGTCATACCACCTGACATCATTGAATGGCGTCTTAGGATTAATGCTTCTGGATATGTTGAGCAGTTGAAGACAACTGTTCAACTCTTTCTTTCGACGAGGCTCAGTACTTTCTCACAAAGCACAAGTAAGCCAGGAATGAATATCAGACAGTCTTCATGATCAGGTAACAACAAACTTTAGGCTCCAAACTCGCCAAATTTAAATTCTGTGGACCTCAGCGGTTGGAGCATCGTTGGAAGAGACGCTGGTCGACATCCTCGCTGTATCATAGTTTAACTGAAAAGAGACAGACAGACAGTCAGACACAGACACACAGACAGGCAGACAGACACACAAACAGACAGACAAGCAGGCAGGTATGCAGATAAACAGAGAAGGTATCAGATACTCGATGGTCTTCCTAACTGGCTTCAGAAATTGACCGACTGAATATTGTACGGGGTCAGGCGGGAGAGGAGAAGATTGCTAGAATTTAATCAACCTTTGTTCTTGGAAGTAAGGTACAAGAAGAAGAAGAAGGAGGAGAAGGAGAAGAAGAAGAAGAAGAAGAAGAAGAAGAAGAAGAAGAAGAAGAAGAAGAAGAAGAAGAAGAAGAAGAAGAAGGAGGAGGAGGAGAAGAAGAAGAAAGAAGAGGAGGCATCTCAAGTGAATCCGAACCTTTTAGTGGAGGCATGTGAAGTCCCGCATTGAATCTGTCATCAAAGCTGAAAGGGAATTCATAAAATAATCGGAGAAAACTTATGAAGAATATTTTCGTTAAAATAGATTTGGTTTTTGGCAGATTACAATTGTTTTATTAAACTGCCAAATCGCCCCTCGCTCGTAACCCATGCATGTTCTACACATAAGTTTTGATTAGAGACAAAGGCCTTTGGGTCACTTTGTTGCTTCTGCTAAAGGTGCAGGAGAGGCTGTGTGGTAAGTAGCTTCCTTACCAGCCACATGGTTCCAGGTTCAGTGCGTGGTACCTTCGGCAAGTATCTTCTGCTATAGCTTTCGGACCTACCAAAGCCTTGTTAGTAGATTTAGTAGAAGGAAACTGAAAGAATCCCATCGTATATATGTGTGTGCATGTGTGTGCGCGCGTATGTGCTTGTCCCCCCACCATCGTTTGACAACCGATACTGGTGTTTCTACGTCCCCGTAACTTAGCGGTTTGGTAAAAGACACCGATAAAATAAGTACTAGGCTTACAAAGAATAAGTCCTGAGGTTGATTCGTTCGACCAAAGCGGGAGCTCCAGCATGGCCGCAGCCAAATGACTGAAACAAGTAAAACAATAACAGAATATACTCATATTTTGATTAATATTTTTCCAGTCTGCATCACCGTGTGTGTGTGTCTGTGTGTATGTACATGTATAAGTGTGTATATATGCATATTTAAGCTTATACATATATATGTATATATATATATATATGTATATATATAAAGGGGTTTGTATGATTGTGTATAGAGGGATATATATTATTCAAAGAAATTCCAACTCTGTTTTTTATGTTTTATTTATATTCTTTATAATATTAATGTAGAATATGGAATATATAGTATAAATAATATATATATAGTGCAAAATGAAATGAATGAGGTATTGATTGTCTTATTGAATAGATGAAATATTGAATATCATGTATTAAGGGACTAGTATACTTCATTGCATTAAAGCAGTCTTCAAGATCCCAGGTTGTGACAGGAGTGTCATATATATATATATATATATATATATATATATAGGGATGGTATTATTAAAATACCATCACGAGTGGCAAACAAATTATCAGCCGTACAGGCAAATTAATAAAATATATACATACAATATTAGATATGTGCATATATATACACAAGAACACTACATATCGCTAAAAAATAGAAGTCAAAAATACTTCTGTACCACCAAACAGTCACAAATCTATTACAGACATGATAGGAAGAAATATCAGTGAACAATAATAACGTCTTACCTCTCCTGAGTCAGAACAAGCAGAGGCAAGACGTTATTATTGTTCACCGATATTTCTTCCTATCATGTCTGTAATAGATTTGTGACTGTTTGGTGGTACAGAAGTATTTTTGACTTCTATTTTTTAGCGATGTAGGTGCTCAAGAAGTGCCCTTGTGTATAGATGTACGTATCTAATATTGTATACATATATTTTATATATATATATATATATGTGTGTGTGTGTGTGTATGTGTGTGGTGTGTGTGTGTGTGTGTGTGTGTGTGTGTGTGTGTGTGTGTGTGTGTGTGTGTGTGTGTGTATTTATTTCCGGTAATTTGGCGCGCCTGAACGAGGACTTTTGAAGATAACCGTGGATGTAATAGGTGGAACTACATGCATTTTCGACCTCGTGTTGATATCTGGCATGGAGTTCGACAAATTATATCTTTATATGATGACCTCACTGATGAGCTGCAGATGAATTGTGTAAGTAAAATTGCATAATTTATTAACAGTGAAAAAATTGTATAGGGTTAATCTATATTTTTGTTATTTTTCATTTGTCTTGCTCGCTAACGTTCATGGTGTGCTAAATTTTCTGGAGAACAATTCTTAGTGGTTGAAATTTATGCGGATCTCTTTTTAGCGTAAGGGCTTCCACATAGTGGATTCCTCTCCTATTTATGTATAAATAATATTTACTGAATCTCAGTTTTTTATGCGCTACACCACTGGTGTTGAATTGATGTTATTAAATTAATATCCAATTTTTCACCCTCATTTTGACTTTATATATATATATGTATGTATGTATGTATGTATGTATGTATGTATGTATGTATGTATGTATGTATGTATGTATGAATGTATGTATGTATGTATGTATGAATGTATGTATGTATGCATGTATGTATGTATGTATGTATAAATGTATGTATGTATGTATGAATGTATGTATGTATGAATGTATGTATGTATGTATGTATGAATGTATGTATGTATGTATGTATGAAGTATGTATGTATGTATGTATGCATGTATGTATGTATGTATGTATGTATGTAATGTATGTATGAATGTATATGTATGTATGTATGAATGTATGTATGTAGTATGTATGAATGTATTGTATGTATGTATGTATGTATGTATGTATGTATTGTATGTATGTATGGATGGATGGATGTATGTATTTGGATGGATGCACAATCGATGTGTGGGTAAGATTTAAAGAGTGCCATGGAAAACAATGGGGAAAAAACCAACAAAATTTTTTAAATAACAAAATGGAAGAAAAGGAAAAGGAAGAAGTAAAGAAGATTGATAAAGAAAAACGGTTAAAAAAAGCAAACAAAAAGAAAAACTGACGTAGTTGTTTCAATAGATGAATCTTTGGAAAAATAGTTCTAACAAAACAACATTGACTAACATTAAAAACAGAGATCAGATAACACAAAGAAATACACGAAAAAAAAAGGAAGAAAAAGAACTAAATAAGAGCAGAGACCCTGAAAAAAGCAACCGATGAAAACATTTGATAAAAAACACAAAACAAGATGGCTGCGAATTAATGAGCAACGAAACGATATTGTGACAGCAAAGAGCAAGCGAAGTAAAGCAGGTCATATAAGTAGTAAGGTAGAAGAAGAGGTTCAGTCTTGAAGTGGGTCGCGTCTACATCGTGGTTTAACAGGGGACGAGACATGGAATATAAAATGTGAAATTCTCATGACATTTGGCAATGTCTAGGGCAGGATCGTTGTGTGTCGTAATTAAGGCTGAGGCTGAAGGCTGAGGGTTGAATAAGGGACGGGGTGTGTGAGGGACGAGTTGATAGATAGATGGATGGGTAGATAGATAGAAAGATAGATACATACATTAATACAACATACACATATTTGTGTATATATGTGTGAGTGTGTGTGTATGTATGTATGTGTAAATATATATATACATTTATTGATATGTGTGCTTAAATATGTGTGTATATACATATACATTTACACACACACACACATATATATGTACGTAAACATATATATATATATATATATATATATATATATATATATATATATTATATATATATATATATATGTATATATGTATGTATGTATGTATGTATGTATGTAAAGATGTATATATATAATATACGAACACATTGATGCATAGATGTAGAGACTCTTAGAGATAAATAAGCGTAGACTTAGCAAGATAGATAGATAGATAGATAGATAGTTCACCATTGTAAGCAATATAACTATCAATATACAGTCGAAAATAGCAACAATACCTTTTCTTCAGATTTGAACCCAGAATATCCTGCTTACCGGTTTACCAGGATACCAATAACACTATAACGGGTATCATGTTTGTTTTAATAAGAAAATAATCGTCACCGTGGCGCCATCTGTGAACTAGTTTCTGTTTCTCTCTTAAATCCTTGTTAGAAATAACCGAACGTAATTTACATGAAAATCTTGAAAGTTAATTCATAAATAATCTAATTTTTTTCCTACTTTCTGTTGTACTCATGTAACAATAGGCCATAAATGTATTGTTTGTTATTTCTTTATTGCTCAAAAGGGGCTAAACATAGAGGGGGCAGACAAGGACAGACAAAGGGATTATCTCGATTACATCGACCCCAGTGCGTAACTGGTACTTAATTTATCGACCTCGGAAGGATGAAAGGCAAAGTCGACCTCGGCGGAATTTGAACTCAGAACGTAGCGGCAGACGAAATACCGCTGAGCATTTCGCCCGGCGTGCTAACGATCCTGCCAGCTCGCCGCCTGATAAATGTATTGTTTGGCTGTCTCAGTAGGTGCATGTGTGTGTGTATGTGTGTGTGTGTGTGTGTGTGTGTGGTGTGTGTGTGTGTGTGTGTGTTGTGTGTGTGTGTGTATGTGTGTGTGTGTGTGTGTGTGTGTGTATGTGTGTTGTGTGTGTCTGTGTGTCTGTGTATTTATATATTATAGATAAGACCAGTGATTCTCAACCCAGGTCCACGTGACTTAAAAGGGTCCCTATAAGTATTTTCACAATTTCTTTTGGTAAAATTTCTTGTAATAATTAATTATATAACAAAAAAAATAATAGGATTTTTTACACATGGAATGATTATGAGGGTCCAGTTGAGTAAAACAGGAAAGAAAGGGCTCCATAGGGGAAATGTGGTTGAAAACCAATGGATTAGACGAAGGAATCTAAAGGATCAGAGATCAACAGATACCTTCTTTAGGAAGTGGAACGGTTTGAGTTCCTTGGACATCGAATGAGAAGACAAAGCTTTGATCAGATTGGTGACCACTGGGAAATTAAAGGGGTGGGGGAGAAGCCGGGGAGAAGAGATAGAGGAAACAGATAGACAGAAAAACGGGTAGATATATGTATGTGTGTGTATGTTTGTGTGTTACGTGCGTGTATTTGTGTGTATGTGCGCGTGCGTGTTTGTGAACGTGCATGTATGTCTGTGTGCGTGCGTAGTGTATTTGTCTGTATGTGAGTGTACGTGTTTGTGTGCGTGCACGTCTGTGTGTGGGGGGTGTAAATACTGAGATGAGTGAGATATACAAAGATATATACAGACATAATAATATACAGTGCAAGACATACAACGTCGCCCGGTGTAACACCACCATCTGGTCTTTGGGTACATTATCAGGGTACACTAAAGCAGTACACTTAACTGAGACCAGATTTAATAAAGACTTCCTAATTCTTGGGTGCCTTTGTCAGAGTATATAAGAGTGGTAAACTTATCCGTTGCCACCACTTTTAGTTTGGGGAACGTTTTGCTGAGAAGTCTAAAACTGGTCGGCCAAGGTTAACACCCTTAATCGACTCTAGGCCAATAGTTCTCAAATATAAGCCCTACCAAAAAAAGAAATAACAATAATAATACTTTCTATTATAGGCACAAGGCCTTAAATTATAGGGAAAGGGATTTAGTTTATGACTCCAGAAGTTACTCGAAAAATTAGAGGTGTTACCTTAGTTCACTGGTAGTGAACAGCTGAGAACAGTAGTTTACCTCCAGCGTCTGAAGCTGTGTACAGACAATAATAATAATAATAATAATAATAATAATAATAATAATAATAATATAATAATAATAGATAATAATAATAATAATAATAATAATAATAATAATAATAATAATAAATGCCCTATGCAGTGGCTCTCGTGGCTTCTAATTTTAACTTAGAAATGTTATCATCATTGTTTTATAAGATGGGCTACAGCAAATATTCTGCTCAATACTACAGATTTGCTTGTCAGTTGTTTGACGTTAATCAGTTGAGCATGTTCCTTGGTGACTGACAAAATGTGCATCTCTGATCACGAGCAGAAGTAGTGGGGGAGCATCATAGCCATGTGTTGAGAGGGATTCTTTGGGGTTTGAATAATTCACCTTTGGAAGCATGGGTGTTTTGTTCATCATCCTTAAACGAACCTTATTCGGGGGCCTTTTGAGTGGAGTGGGCTACTCGACCTGAAGAAATATTTTAACTGGGCCCCACCTTCAAGGTCGTGCGCTGTTTATCGTGATATGATATCACTATGCCGCGTACATATGGTTGTGACTGGTGTACCCTTATCAAACGGGTGGTCGTGATGGGTATACTGGTTTTCGAATATATTTACCTCAATGTCACTCTGATGGCATGAACTGTTCTCTCACTCAATAATAATAATTTCTACAAAAGGTACGGGGCCTGAAATTTTGTGGGAGGGGACTAGTCGATTATGTCGGCTCCTGTGTTACACTGGTACTTATTTTATCGACCCCGAAAAGAACAAAAGTAAAGTCGACCTTGGCAGAATTTGAACTCAGAACGTCAAGGCGGACAAAATGCCGCAAAGCATTTTCCCGGCGCGCTAACGATTTTGCCAGCTCACCACCTTACATAATAATAATAATATCTTTCTTTTTCTCTCTCTCTCCCTTTCTTTATCTCTCACTCTATCTATCTATTTATATATGTATATATCTATATCTCTCTTAATGAGAAGACAAAACATCGTTTACATTCAAATATTTTTTCTTTGATCGCCAAGATGTTGCACAATTTTGAAAACATTGATTTGGAAGACATCTTTATAAAATATGGCAATTCACCAATCCAACTTCCTTTTCAAGCCTCATATCTCACATTGTTAGAAATACTAGTCAGGCTACCACAAAGTGTTTTCCGTCATACACTATGGTAGTTTGTGTGCCGCAAAGACCCTGACATCTTTGCCTGCAGAGCACATGCTGCCGTACTGGACTCGTCAAAGGATAGGGGCCAGTTCTATATGGACTGACCCTTCCCAGAAGTAAATGGGTTTGCGTAGGGCCAACAACCTACCTAGAAAAAAAACCAGTTACATAAACATCGCTGGCAATCATAAGCAACAAGACTTGAGACATTAAATCTTTCCTTCATGGAAATATATGAGGCGGTGTGGCAAAATCTGAAAAAAAGACGGTTGCATGAAAGCAAGAACCCAACATCAAAATGTCGTCAATGGCCTTTGCTTCATAGAATGAGCGAAGGACTTATGTAAATACTCTCACCAGAGTCCACTGGGTTGGTAGACTTCATCTATTGCCAGATTTAACCTCACTAACCGGTTTCAAATTCATTTTATCAGAGTCCACTCTGTTTCAAGCTTTCGGGTACGGTTTTCAATCGAGCGGTGAGCTTAATTTAAAAATTGTGGTTCCTTTCTGTTTTTCCCCTACCGACCCAGTCTCGGAGGTCATAGAAAAAATAAGGTTGTCAAAGGCAAATCGATTCCACTCGAAAATAAACCTGTTAATGATATTTTTTTCTTGTGTCTGTATTTAAAACTAATATTACAGACGTCTTACCCACTCTTTACTCATTCACTACATTTTAAAGCAAAAAATACGGTTTATTCTACATGGAAACCTTGAATCGGTTTGTGAAAATATCAGGAAGAATATCGTTTATTTATTTTAGTTTTACGCTAATTATTTATTTCTAGCCTGGCCTCATTAACGAACCAAGTAACATATTTACTAATTACAGAATAATTAGTTTCGCTTGGTACAATGTTACACTGTCATGAGACACATACGTTTAAAGTTATAAAAGTTTATCGTTTTGGTTCAGACCCTCACATAATCACTACAAATATGGCTGACCTAAAAACAACATATAGTATTCATATAAATATATGACTACAAACACAGAGAAAGAGAGAACGGGAGAGAGTGGAGTATTAAAAAAACAATTTAATACGTTTCTACAAAGACTAAGTCAATAACAGAAATGAGAATAATTTCACTGATCAAAGTAAATAAAATCTTATTTTCATTTGCGAACAACAGCGTCGCCTGTTATGTGGTTCATTTGTGAAGTAGAGTGTTGCTAGTAGCTAACAGGTTCGAGCCCAGCAATAACTAACGATATTTCTCAAGGTAAGGCGGCAAGCAATTGACTAGGATACACATCCAAAATAAATACCGATACATTCATACATAAACACAAACATACATATATAGATAAATAGATAGATATATAGATATAGACATATATACATATGTGTGCGTGTATATATATATATATATTATATATATATATATATACGCACACACATTCATATATATATGTATATATATATATTAGGGAATATAACTCCAAACTTATAGGGAAAAATTCAATTTAGGATTAAATCAAATTTCACAATATATATATATATAAAATAAAGAAAAACCACTATTATGTAATTCAATGGTAGACGTAACTCATACCATATAGAAAAATTAAAATATATAATAAAACATTTACCTACATCGCAATAAAGAACATAATAATAAACGGTATATAATTGATAAATAGACAACGTACGTTTGGTGGCTATATCTTCAATTTGAATTACAATTAAAATTAAATTTATATTTAATCGATCCAAAAACAATTCAATTTAAAAGTATAGTCACTCCTCAGGTCAACAATAATAACAATAATAGTTAAATACATATTTTTAATAAATAATCAAACAGAATTAAACAATATTTCTCAAAGAAATAAAAAACATTTCTTAAAGAAATATAAACATACGCTATCATACATACATACACACCCACCCACACATATTTATATATGTGTGTATACATACATAGATAATCGGACGGACAGACAGACAGGCAGATAGATAAACAGGCAGACAAATAGACAGACAGACAGGCAGATAAATAGATAGATAGATAGATAGATAGATAGATAGATAGATAGATAGATAGATAGATAGATAGATAGATAGATAGATAGATAGATGGGGGCAGCCAGAGCGAACCATCTCAAGTGTAACTGTCCAAAATGGTCGTGACTTCTGGTACTTGACTGATGAAAGACAGTCAAGAATGACCCGTCTTTCTTTGCCTGTACTTCTAATTGTTGTTTCTCTTGTCCGTCTATCTGTCCGAATGTTTCAATACCCTCTATTGCGTTTTTGTTCCATTTATATATATATATATATATATATATATATATATTATATATATATATATATTATATACATATATACAGAGAGGTGGGGGGAGAGAGATTGACAGGTGAATACATACATTCATACAAACATATACATGCATACATAGACACATCATACATATATAGACATCGGTACTTGCGCACGTATATTAATCCACCCATACATGCATACATACATACATACATACATACATACATACATACATACATACATACATACATACATACATACATACTTACATACATACATACATACATACATGCATACATTGAGAGAGGATGTACGGAAGAGAACGAAAGTAAGCGAAAAATGTCGATCAATAAATTCTATCTCGAGGCAAATATAACGGATCGAACTTCACCGAAAAGTAAAATAAATAAAATAAAATAAAATAAAATAAAGCACAAAATGTTAAACGTAAATAAAGAATGAAATTGAGAAGGAAATTTCGAAGAAACAAGAGGAAAGAAACGCTCGTGGACGTTTGTATAATGTTGTTGTCGTTGTTGTTGTTGCTATTGTTAAATTGATGCAGTTTCACTTAAAAACGTGAGATTGGTCGCTCAGAAAAGACCAGAGAGATGGGGAGGGAAAAGGGTGTCAGAGGCAGAGAGAAAGAAAAAACAGACAGGAAAGACGGATGAGAGGGAGATACAAAGAGAAGGTGAAAGGTAGTGAGAGAGACAGAGAGACAGAGAGAGAGAGAGATGGCGTATGACAACGATTCAAGAATAAGTGCAGATGTAGAGAGAGAAAGGGGACATTGCGAATAGGATTGGGGCAAGAGAAGGGGAGACTTAGGGAGAGAGACGTTGAGTGGGTGAGAGAGATGGTGGATGAGATGGGTACGAAGAGAGAGAGGCGTAAAAGAAAAAGAGTCGCAGAGAGAGAAAGATGAAGCGAGAGAGAGTAAAACGAAAGAAGAAGAGAGACAAAGTTAGAAATGGAAAGAGAGAGAGAGAGAGAGAGAGAGAGGTCTGCATGTGGATGATGGATCTTTAGGGAAAGTAAAAGGGAAAAAAAATAAATAAGAGTTGTCTTCTCATTTCAGATTTATTCAAGAAAGCCGCTAGAGGGCAGTGATGTTTTAGCTAACATGGCTCCCAGACGGTTTGGAAATGTGTTGAAAAAGTTTAGCTATATAATTATGGCAATTCTTTGTTGCTGAATACAACTGTTGTTGTAATGGTGGCGGCAGCGGGGGGTGGGGTGGCGGCGGCGGCGGCGGTTTCTGTTGTTGTTGCTATTATGGTTGTAATTACTGTTGTAGAGGTTGGTGTTGTTGTTGGTAGTGGTGGTGTTAATGGTGGCAGTGTGTTCAGTCTTCTACAGTGGACACTGTTGTTATTTTATTATTGAAGGTACTGTTATAGACGTTGTTGTTGTTGTTGTTGTACCGCTGTTTTAGATGTTGGTCATGTTATTTTTACTAATGTCCTTAGTCATGGTTCCTTTTACTTTTTATCCTTCATATCTTTACGCCTTCTCTCTAACACTTTTGTCATATCTTCCCGCTTGCTCTTCTTCGTCTCTTTCAGTCAATACATACATACATACATACATACATACATACATACATACATGCATACATACACACATACATACATACATACATACATACATATATATATATACATATACACCATCACCAATTTAATAGTGTCGTCACCCATTATTGAAATCCTAAATGAAAAACTGCGAATATATTCGTACAAAACCTATGGTATCGGACTATGAAGTTTTAATAATGCGTGTGTGGTGTGTGTGTGTGTGTGCGTGTGTGTGTGTGCGTGTGTGTGTGTGCATATACACGTATTAATAGGAGCCGATATCAATGATCTTAAAATGGCACTTCCGTCCTTCTACATCAGCTATGCGTGTAACTCCAATAGTTTAGGCCGCTCTGCTGTGCACCTAAAGATAAATACATTGTCTTTAAGAAACTAGGCTTCTTTTTGTGACCTCTAAACCATATTCATTTTTCTTCCGTACTCTCTCTCTCTACTTTTCATTCTGTTTGCTTGTTTCTTTGTTTGTTTGCTTCTTCATGAAATTTACCTTACCCTATTTTTTATCATATAATTTATTCATTTGCATACAATGGAGTGGTCAGCTAAATCTTTTGAAAACAAATCTTTATGATAAACTTATTTCTTCTTTTACCCCTTTTTATAACTATCTTTTAGTATCCTTTCTCGGAATTCATTTTCATCAATCTAGCCTCGCTCCCATAGTACACTCCATATATGGTAATTCTAGAATTTTTAAAGAATAAAATGTGCCGAATACATCTATTGTCTGTGTTCATATAATGAAACTATTTGCTATTCATAGCAGAGTCTGGTGTTTCAGCTCGCCATGAACTGTTCTGGTGTATAGTCTGTTCGTTATGATACGACACAACAATATTTATGGGTGTTTATACATATTTGTGTGTGCGTATGCATGTATATTTATTTGTCTATGTGTGACGCCTGATGTAGCGTCGCTTACGTAACTAACACAGACTACGAAACAGCTGTCAGCAAATGGAATAAACAATTATTATATCATTTCACTTATCTCATCAATGTTTATACATATTCTCCTCCGTTATGATTTCTAGATTTTTCAAAACGGCAAAGAGGTTACATCCTAGCCTTAACCACTCACGTGCCAGGTAGTGTAAGCTTACAGTAAATTCCGTTTGACTCTGAATCACTATTCTTGATGTATGTGCATGACTTAATGGTTAGGTTATGCGACTCACGATCGTAAGGCGGTGAGTTCGATCCCTAGTGGTGCTTTGTCTCCTTGAGCAAAACACTTTATTTCACTTTGCTCCAGTCCACTCAACAGGCAAAAATGAGCTGTGCCTGTTGTTCAAAGGACCAGCCTTGTTACATTCAGTGCGTTATGCCGAATTTCCCTGAGAACTACGTAAAGGGTACATCGTGTGTCTGCGGCGTGCTCAGCCACTTGCACGTTAATTTCATGAGTAGGCTGTGCAGTCGATTGAATCAGTTGGAACACTTGTAATCGACAGAATGACAGTTTTTGTATATCTATACATATAAAGCTGAAGTTGTCTGTGTGTCTGTGTGTGTGTGTGATAGGTTTGGTAGCCTTCAACTAACACTATCTCCTCCAAGACCCTGCGACGCAAGTTGACCAAAATTGAGAGTATGATAGAAGGCTTGCTCTTTATTCCGTAGAAGAAAAAATTCAAATCGGACCATGTTAATACCAAAAATTATTTACTTCAAAAAGGTGCTTTTTTTCTATGAAAATCCCTATTTTTTACGATTTTTTGACTGCTGTGTCGCCATTTTTCGATGTATTTCAACCAGAAAATGTTCACTTAAAGGGAATAACAAGCTACATAATGCAAAATTTTTACTTTTCAAAAGAGATTGAAACCATGTCAAAACTTTTTTAACGTGACATCAAAGTCTGCCGTTTTAAGCGCAACTAAAAAAACAAACCCGAGCAACGCCGGGCTGTACCATTAGTATATATATATATATATATGGGCACACACATGCAGACACATATATACATGCTATCATACATATAAATATAATTACATACATAAACACACATACATACACACAAAGATACATCCATACATACAGACAGACAGCCGCGTACGTGCAGGTGTGTTAGTGAATGTATGGTAAATACGAAGATTACAACCAATATATAATTTTGCCCGATTACGTATATCGTTTTACTGCCGTATACGCCAACAGACTGGAAAAGAAAGGAACAGAATGGATCTGACAAGCTTGCATGTCGGCTATCGGCTGACACGCATCAGCGAGGACAAATTTGGACTTGTGTCGGCAAAACGAAATTAGTTCGTTCTTGATATTCGTTCTTAGGATTACGGTAGGTGGCAAGGTAGAGGTAACATGACACATGTCGCATTCCTAATTGCCTTCTCATAAGAATTTTGGTAATCTTTCTTTTGTTTCTCTCAATTTCCACATGTACTCTGAAAGTGCTGTGGTCTTCTTTTAGCGCAGATGGAATTAACTATTGTGATGTTATGGGTGACTTTTGAAAGAGCGTTCTATAATCTCTACATATCTTGTTGATTTGTAGCTCGTTCATATACTGAATAAACTTTTCTTTAGGCAGTTACCTTTTAATGGGGCAAACTCTATATTTCAGAAATTACACGTTGAACCAAACCAGTTTTACAAAAGTTTGAAATATTTTTGCTCCAAATCGCTCACCATCTCAAGCAAAAAGGGCCATGTAAAAAAAA